>NW_008794088.1:1826401-1862673 GCF_000699145.1 Aptenodytes forsteri
GGCGTGTTGGGGGGAGCCGGGGATGGGTGGCCGCCATTGGCATAGACGGGGCGGGTGCTCATGCTCCCCGAGCGGGAGAAGGGAGGCTGGTGGACATCGTTGCTGTTGCTGAAGCGGGTGAAGGAGTCTGTGGCGTGGTTGGCCTTTGGGGTCTTCCAGTAGCGGCTGTTGTAGGTGTTGGAGGAGGTGAGGGTGTCATTCTCCGACGAGGATGCATCGGCATGGAATGTCTTTGCAGCAGAGGAGCATTTGGGTGGCAGGTCGTCCTCCCTGGGAAGGAGAGGGCATGAGGGCACATGGAGGATGCTGCCCCACTTGCCCAACACCGCCCCCCCCCGCCACACCCTGCTGGAGGCAACACCATCAATTCAAGGTGAAGGACAGCACCAATATGAACCAGCATTGCTCCTTGGCCCATTTGCTCATCCCTCTTTGCAGGATGCACCTCTGTGCACATTAATTGCTCCGTGTGCCTACCGCTGAGGCAAACGACCCATGCTCATGTGTCTAGGGGAGCAAAACCAATGGTTGTCACAGTCACTGGTACTACACAGGCAGTCAGTATGACTGTACCTGTACAACCAATGAAGCTGATCCAGGAAGCTACCAGAGGGAAACACTGTGTCTGTAACACCAGAGAAGATTACAGTTGTTTCTCTAGAGCTTTTCAGCTATCACTGTCCAGTATTGTGGATCAGGATCCCCACCACGTGCAGAGTCACTCTCCTACGGAGCTAAAAACATCAAACCAAAGCTCTCAATAAAGGCAATACTGAAAACAAAATCTGTCATTACCATTCTTCATTTGCTCCCTCCTTTTTCTGGACAGATATGGACCCCTGACCCAGAGGAACACACTCAGGATTAGCAAGAGTGAGATTTCTGATTGCCTTCCTACCAGCTGCTACTTTTGCTGGGCGATCAGAGGTCCCCTGACACCAGCTTTCCCTGGCCCTTACCTTATCTCATTGGGAATCTCCTCCTCTTCTTCTTCTTTGTGTTTATTTTTCCAGTAAAACAGTGCCACGGCCACCAACACAATGCAAACAACGAGCACAACGGCGCCTGTGGCCACTGCTCCTGCAATCAGGCCAATGCTCCGGGGGTGGGCTGTGGGGATGATTGAACAGAGAATGGAGAAGAAATCAGGGCTGGGCTGTGGCCATCCATGAGCATTTGAAGCTACCGTGGCTTGGGAGGGGAGAAAAGCAACGTCCCTATTCCAGGGCACAATGATCTTCTGATATGAGAGGCACATGGTGGCTCACAGCAAACATGGTTACACATTTTACTGTCACAAGACAGAAGCAGGTGGCCAAGCCTCTCTTGGCAAAATACTTACGTGCAATGACTTGCAGGTCCAGAAGGCAAGTGCTGGTTCCAATGGCATTTGAAGCCACACATTGGTAAAGACCTGAGGACACAGTGCTGATATTTCGGAGAGTGACAGTGCCCTGGACTTGGTCTAGTCAGAGAGAAAAGAAGGTTTTAAATCCCTCCCCCCCTTGAGGAAAACCGTGAAAAGGCAAAGCCAGCAAATAGAGAATTTTGGTGTGAGACTCTTAAGAGAGAAATAAATTAGGAAATAACCTTGAGATGGAAACATTGTGCACACACACACAAAAGATTAGGTCTTAAGGAGCTTACACTAGATGTTTCTTTTTCTTCTTCTAGATGTATTTCTGCAAATGAAAGCTTGGGACTCTCAGCATTGTGTGAGAAAAGGGAGGAAAGAAGAGATGTGCAATTACCTATACCCAGTTCTACCTGCTGAATTCAATCCGGCCCTGCAGAACCCTTGCTCTCCCATCCCTGGACTCCCCACCCCCTGCTCTGCCAATTTGCCTCATTCCTGAATTATGTAAAACATAAATGCTTGCGTATTCTTAAAATACAGCAAGATAAAGGGCAAAAGTACAGCTATCAATGCTTGGTCAGGACACCTAGGCTAAGAAATCTTATGGATGGGACTTGGAGATGGGCAATACCCAGTCTGATCAGAGCCTTGCTTTTACAGACATCTGAAAGGCAGCTCTGGCAGTAACTTATTGGAGAACAGTGTGAGAAGCTGGCAGTATTTTCCTGGCATGATTCTGCCTCCATTCTCCCAGTTTCCAACTTATCAGCCTTTCATTTGGTTTAAAATGCTGGTGAGTTGGCAGCCGAAATATCCAGCCACATGCCAACATCTGGCAACCATGTTCTCTCTCTCCCATTCGACCAGACCCTTGTTCTTCAATGGGGAACATGTTTCTGAACCAAAAAAACATGAAAACTGAAGTGGCCACTGGAGGGTACCTAGTCCACCATGGGCTCTAGGAATCTTTGTTCCAATAAAGTGACCATGCAAGTGATAGCAGACACTCAATGAGCCATGCCACCTCTGGTGGCTCAGACAAAGGAAAGCCCAGGCTGTCACCTGGGAAATAAGAGGATAATCAACAGAACAAGCACCTTGTGTGGCAGTTGGGGGCAACTTGGGAATATTGTCCAGTTTCTCCCAGAGGTATGTTGGCCGGGGGATGCCTTCTTCCGAGCTGCAGGTCAGTGTGATATCGCTGCCCACGTCCAGGGACCCCTGGATTCTGCAAAGTGGGGCAGAAGGAGGAACTGCGAGAGAAGAGGGGAAAGTGACAGCAGATCAGGAAATATGACCGAACAGTGGAGTGCAGGCTCTTTCTGGAACATGCTGCTGGAAGGCAAGGACATGGGCATGAGCTGACAAGGGGACAAGAGGGAGGCAGCAGACAAAAACCCATTAAGGTTTGGGGGGTGACAATTCACAAAGATTCCTGACCCGCCAGCCCATGAAGGTTACAGACTACTGCTGACTTTCACAGGACCCAGTACTCTTAGATCCCTCCATAGAGAAAAAGGTGAACTTTTCTGTGTTTGAGACAGCAAGGGTGGTGAAAGCTAACAGAGCTGCAGACAGAATTTGCTGTGGTTGGGTTTTGCTTTCATATCCCTATAATGGCACACACTCTGGAGTATTTAACATCCTAGGGAGCATCCAGTACTAATTGCTTTCATGAAAAGGAAGCAAAGATCTAAAGTCATTCTCTTCTCCTGTTGCTATGCACAAAACTCTTATGGTTCCTTCAGCTCTCCAGGATGCCCTCATACTTTATTCATGCTTCTTTGCAACTCAACATCACAATGCTGCCACAAAATCTTTCTCTCTACCATATTTTAAAACTCCATTATATGCTACCTGAATATGAAGGCTATGTGTCCTACAAACTCCCACAATACCCACAAGGCAGCCCATCCCTCACCTCAGGATGTCCATGGGCTCCAATGCATACACTACCACATTGCTTTGCTATGATGCACTATCATGCACAGAGGATCCCCTTGACCCTGTTCCTCCCCTCTTCCCCATAATCCAAATAAACACACCCAAGACAGTAAGTCCAATGACTCCAATATTCCTGACGCCTCGGTCGGGAAGATTGTTGACCAAACACTGGTATGTGCCAGTATCCGATAGCTGAGTGTTGTTGATGAAGATGGAGGCACTGGTGGTTGGCATTGTCACAGCAAACCCCACTCGCCCATAGAACTGGGGTGCGCCACCAAAGATCTGACCCCCTTGGTAGAGAATAACCTGGAAAAGAAAGGAAGGCTCAAACAACACTCTTCAGGAGCTGAGCAAGGAGGAAGAACAGCAAGCAAAACATGGGCTTCCAAAGCCAAAAGGACGCATTCCTAAAGCATCTCTAAATAACCAGGCCAGACAACCACAGTTGTCCCAGGCAGACCCATCCTAGCAGCGGTGTTTTCTCTAAAAGAAGAACACACTCTGCAGCCTGTTTTATGTCAATAAAAATGTTCACAGAGGTAACAGACCAGATAGATACCCAAGTCTTCTGGCATAGCTGAATTGGCAATACCAGCCTGCTTCATATAATAGTCATTACCCACCTGGACAGCATCAATGTAGAGAGGCAGAGACTCTCTGCAGGTCAGTGAGTACTTTGATGGAAAGCATCCGCCCATTGGACAGTATCATTTTGAGTCTCAGACAGTAAGGTCCTGCTATGATTTGACACTGCTTACTGAAGATCATTGGATGAACTGAATGACAGGCAAGGCAACCCTTGAATCTGCACAGCCTCTACCAGTCAGATGGCTTATATAGCAGTCTGTACTCAGACCAAGTCCCTGAGGAGCAAGTACTCTTCAGTGCAGGTTCTCATAACTGAATACCAAATGTGATGGGGCAGTGTGACCCAAGACAGATGCATTTCAGAGCAATGGCATTCTTCTGCTGTCAGAGTATGTGGGCAAAAACCAGGCCAGCAGATCTCAGGTTATGATTCTTGTGCCCACCACAATGGACTCTCATTTGGTAATGTTCATAAGAATGGACTTGCATAAGCAACAGACAGTGAAAAAGTAAGAAGGGAAGTAAAAGGGGAGATGAGTCTATGAGAAGCCATGTGTTCTGGCACATTTTACATAAATTTCACAGATTTAAGACTGCAGCTGCTCCCAGATCCTCCAAATCCCATATCCAGCACACCAAAACCTGGACTACATCTCCTGTGCTCTTTTGAACACACAAACCACCAGAGATCCAGGGCAGCCATACAGTATCACATACACCTGCCCCAATTGCACATCCAACCAAGGCAGCCAAGGACACAATGTGCATCAGTTAACAAAGCATTAAAGAAATCAGATTCATGTAAGATCCAGAGGGCATGTTCAGCGATGGAGGGAACGTTCTGGGACAAGAGACTCAGCATTGTAAAGGGACTACATCCAGATCGGTGTGAAAAGGAAAGCCCCAAAGAAATGCATACTCCAGTAAGAAAGGACCTACCTGTTGAGGCTGGTTGGCGTTAGAAAGAGGAATGACCATCCAGATGACATTAAGGTTAGTGAGAGCAGCGTTAGTGGTGAAGGTGCAGGGCAATACTGCTGTCTGGCCTCGGGCAACCTGGATACTCCCTGAACTGACTGACACCTCCAGAGGACACACCAGACCTGGAAAGAGAAGGACACCCAGTTCAAGCATTTCAGGAGAAGGACACGCAGTTCAAACATTGCAGGTGGACCCATACACATGCAGGTCATGACAACATCATCCTGTTGTTACACAACTGTCCCTTACCAATTACTTCAGGCTAAAAAGAATTATATTCCTCCCTCAACAGATCAGGCTGCTCTCATGTGGACATTTTTCACAGGCAAATGCAGATAGGTGGCCCTTTTAAGTGAGAACACTCTAGTTTCAGAGCCTCTGGAAACAACAGGTTTTGTTTTGGTGACAGAGGAAGAGCTGGAAAAGCAGCCAAGCTGTGTCTAAGAGATAATGAAATATGTTTTCAAACCCATCAATCTTAATGATACCCAACATCACTGAAACAGAAAAGGAAACTGCATTCTAAAAGTCTTCACCAAGGGGTAAGAAGAGAGAATGTGCATCATTAAACAAGAAACACAGCCCTCCCCCCACTTCTAACCCTCATAAAGTCCAGCACGAGCAGAAACATTTTAGTGCTATTTTTAATTTAAAGGGTTAAAAATCTAAATCTTTTCCAGTCCAGGTATTTCTATCTATCTGGTGAAAAATGACTACTGATAATGGAGGATCTCATCAAATCTCATTTATTTTCCAGCATTTCCACCATTCACTTCTTTGCATTCCACACAGGCTGGACAGGGCTCAAAGCCTGATAAGTCCCAGCTTCCCAGCGCAGCAGCTCAAGGCTGCAGTTTTTAGACTGCAAGTCACACAGGGAAATATCTCCATTCCTACTGCCAAAACCTTGTCAAGTGAAACTAACCAAGCAGTCACCACCACCATTTTGAGTAGTACTAAAATTCTTTAAACCATTTTTCCCCACAAAATCAAAATATTGACTAGAAAAAACATCTCTCTGTACAATGGCTCACGATCTTCTTGTTCAAAGCATGTGGGAGGCTGCTGGAGGAGAAGGCAAGGAGTTTTCAAGATCCAAGGCAATATCAGAATATTGCTAGCACCCAGGTGTAGTCTGTGGACCGCCCTATTCTCTTGCTGACTCGAGGAAGGGCTGCCAGCAAAGTTTCTATTTTCTGCCAAGAGACACTGGTTTGCTGAAGGTGAAATGCTCCATGAGAATAGGTTTCTATCTGAACTACAAAGAAATCAAACAGGCTAATTTCTGATAAAGGTGAGGGGTCTCCCACACGCTTGTCTGCTGGGATCCTTCCCAGCCTACCTAACGGAGAGATGGGGCGCTCAGAGCCTGGAAGTGCTGAGCTTCAGATGCTATAGATCCAAAGTTTCTAGCACCTGAACAGCCTATGATGAGTTCCTGGGTTTGTACTGACTGCTCTGGAGCTGCAACACCCCAGCTTGCAAATCCTCAGCAACCTCCTCTGGACTTCTGTTCCCTCCTCCGTATCTCCCACCTCCAAAGCCCCAGGTAGTTCAGGGAGGCTCAGAAGTGCTTCAGAACAGAGTCAGACAAAATGCCATTTTAATCTCTCCAAGTGAAATTCACAAGTTTCTTACTTTGCAAAAAACCCAATCAAGTCTGACTTTCCTCACAGGCTTGGAACACATTTAAAAATATGGAACATTTTGGAAATTCCTAGGGAAACAGTTCATCTCTGGTGCTAACATCTCAGAGAATTAGGTGCCTGGATGAGGAACAGCTGGTGAAAGCTTAATCCATCAATCTCCTATGCAGGGCTGCCAGCAGCAAGTGGAAGTAAATAATTCGAAGAGCCAGTAATAAGTATCACCTTTATCACAGGGTATCTGCCTTCTAGTTGCATCTGTGGTCAACAGACTGGGAATGGCTTTGGACTCCTCATTTGCTTATGGCTGGCCAGACAGTGGCAGTAGCCTAAAAACCAGAAGTGATCCAGGTCAACTTTGGAGATGTCTGTTACTGAATATGACCCTGACAAGGGATCATCTTTCCTGCAGGCCTAAATTTGAAGGCTACCTTGCCATGACTACTCATCCAGGCTAGCATCATCCATGTGCTAAACAGTGTGCAGGTGGTCACAGTAATTTTGACATTTATTGGATTAATCTCTCTCTCCAACATGGTGCAGAAAGCTCTTCTGCCATGTTCAGCATAGATTTAATGAGATGCTCTCCATGAGAGGAAAACCAACTACTCATCTGATTTGGAATAGCAACGTGTGTTCTTCAGCCCCATCCCTTATCACCTCCACTTTCACCTCCAAGAAAAACCCACACATTCAAATTCTTGTCATTCAGGAAAAGTAATACTTAAGTGTGAGTATTCACTAATAGCAAATGTACTGGAAAAGTCAGAGTTTACATTTTGCACTGCAGGGTTAGTTACATCAATCACTCAATCATCAAGCTGACGTGGTTTTCATACCTAATCACCCTCTTGCTACTCCTAATGTTTACTATTAGTTGACTGTAAACATCCTGCAGAATAATAAAAACACTAAAATAGAACATGCATAATTTCTTCACTGTAAAAATAATTTTCAATACATTTGAGAATTTCACAGCTGACTTATGAACAATTTAAAAAAGGAAAGAAAACACATAAAACACATCCCTTTGCTCTGCCAGTGCCCCCACTCTCACCCTGCAGCACCCCACAGCCCCCATAATCTCTTCCCCCTTTCAAGGCACCACAGCATCCCTTTTAATCTGAATGCCATGGAGTGGTTTCTGTGAGGGGGGGGACTAAGGAAGAGCTGAGGTCCCCGTCCATTTCTCTTGCCAAGGGGAGCTGCTTTGAACCTGGGCATGCAAGATGAGTACCCCTCCACCACCATGCTGCCCTGTCTCTGTTCTTGTTAAACCACCGAGCAAGCCAGCTCCTCAGACTTGCTTTTGCCTCATGCATCCCAGGGCCTGTCAGCTGCTCTTTGGCCCGGGATGCATACAAGGCAGGCGGCACTTAAAGACAAGGACTCATTTTGTTAAGCTAAGCGGCACCTTCAGGGCTACAGCTGGGGAAAACACACACAACCGCTTCTGACAAGTAAGCTTAAACAAGACGACAGGGGAGTCAGGAGACCAAATGTAGGCAAAGTCCTCTTCCACCAGCATAAACAGGGAGGTAGGCTGGTGTGTTAACACAGCACCGGGAGGGCATTACTACAATGTGACTCCTCTCCCAGGGAGACAGCTGAAAGAGCAAAGATCAAATCCTCTTCAGAAGCTACACCATCTTTCTTTATATCTCAGACTACTAGAAAATGTAACAGACTTACACATGCCTTTGTCCATCTACGCAAGGATCTATGTGACTGCATCCTTCCACACCAATACTCATGGCCCAAAACACAGATGGATGCACACAAAGACACATACACTTATAAACCTGTATGCCCAGGAAGACACCTAGTAGGAAAACTCAACCAAATGTTACATGTTTAAACATTTCAAAATTAGGAGTTGCAAAAATGTGGCTTTGCATTAATGCAAAAGGAGGGAGACAGGGGAGAGAGAGAGAGGAAGAGATTTCAAATTTAGCATATCTATTGGGATAAGGATTTTTCAATGCAGCCTAAGGAATGAGGACTTGAATTCCCTTGGGTAGGTATAAATGCAAATATAGATATATGCATATACATACAGCCCAGTCTACTAAGTCAAATTACACATAAGCGGTCGGAAAAATCAAGCAAAGGATGTTGTAAAGGGTCTCCTTTTGCAAAGGTACACAATCCAGATCTTTTCTAAGCGTTCAGAGAAGTTTACTGACTTATGAGAGACAACAAGAATCGATCACCACCTAATCATCTCTTAGAACTGGATTACAATGGCCATTACACTGTCTCTTGTATGTGCAGTCTCCTCCTTACTTAGTAATTAAGCATCCCTGTAAGCAGCATTCCTGGAGGAAGAGCAGGGTACACCACTGTCAGCAGAAAGAGGAATGGGCCCTTCCTGTACGTAGGACACTTTGATCTTAGCTTGATTCTGCAAAGAAGCTTTCTCCTTTGATCCCGATGTAGCGGGCTCCCATCACTAATTAGAACAGATGCTCCATTTTTTTGTCCCCTATCAGGGAACCAGCCAGCAGAACAATGTTTTGGCTACAGAGGCTCTTTTAGAGTTTCTTCATATTTCCAGGACCAAGTAATTATTCTGGCAACAAATCACCCTGATTTAATTTTTGATGGGTCACTACTGCTTTTCCAAGTAGCGCACTCAGCTTCCTCCCCTGCATCCATGGAGGAGTCCATGTAGATAGTTCATACAGCATGACACAAGCATGTAGGTCCCAGTCCCGCAACCAGCATTTGCCTCCCTGCTGGGTTTGAGGAGGAGGCAGATGCTGCCACATGTTTGCTAGCTGCCCTACAAGGGTTGCAAGCCTGATAGGCTTCAGAATATACCAGATGCAGTAAAGCTGAAAGACATGGGCACATCTTAGCACTTTGACTCATACTAAGTTGACTGAAAATGTTCCCAGCTCCCACCCACTGCCACACCTCTCTGCCGGAGATCACCGGCAAGACCAGCAAATCACCTAGGCTGACAGCCCCGTGCGTGAAATGAGGACTTCCACCACCATCACTCCGCATCAATAGGCCAGATTATAACATGAACAGCTGATGCACAATCACCAGTCCACATTACCATGATGGCAGATGGTCACAGACCACAAGGGCCTCAGAGGCTGCAGAGGCTGTGCCTTCAGGAAGCACTGTGGTCACGCTGTGGAAGTTGTGCTAAGGGCGTGTCCTCCTCTACTGCTGGATCATCCCCAGCACCTGGTTTTCAGAGGCAACCATGCTCAGCGAGATATCTGGGTATCACTGGCTGGGTTGCAGTATAGTGCACAGAGAGGGTCTTCCCCCACTGTCTTTAGCTGAGGAGTGTTGATCTCCCAGGACCTCAGAAAAATAGAAGTTTCTTTGGAGGGTCATTCCTACCATGAAAGTCAAGCTCCTGCCCTGCCTCACCTTCTAGAGGACACTCTACTTTGCAAGTACCCCCAAGAACTGTTGGCAAGTCAGCAGCATTTGGCACCTGCTAGCAGCAACCTCCTGATACTCAATGGCGTGGGAGGCTGGGCTAGCATGACTTTGCATACGCAGAGGCCAGGGTACAGGTTCACTCTGCAGTGCTGGCAAGCTAGGGAAGCAAATGGCCAGGGGAGAAAGGAGGGAGGGAGGTGTGAAAGGGATTAAAAAAACCTCAGCTGCGTGCATTCTGCATCTCCAGACCTCCAGGGAAAACATGTAGAAATGTGTGTGGCTGGGGGGAAAATGAGAATAAAGCTTCAAGCTGTATCAGCTTGCATCTGAGATCGAGGGAATGGCTCCCCCTGTCCCAGTGCAATTAGCAATCCTATTGCCATGTGCTGGGGAAGGTGCCTTTGGCAGTATGACATTTTGGGTCCCTTGTTAGAGAGGCAAATATGAGGTCACTCAAAAGTTTCAAGAACAGGGTAGGAACACAATGTTCGATCTGGCAACTGCAGGCAACAGAGGGAGAAACTGCAGAGCAGTCTTTTTCCTGAGATGAAAGGAAAACACAAGTCGCTGTGCCTTTGGCCTGCCTCACATGTCTGAGTCCGGGACCAAAGCTGCCTTCTGTGCTAAAGAAGAGAAATGCCTCCCACCCTAAATGAGCTGAGGTACATTGCCGACTCAACACACTGAGCAGTAGCAAAACCTACAGCCCAGGAAGGAGTGACTCACAGCTGGAGGAGACAGTAACAGATGCAGAGAGTACTTCTGCCACAGGACCTGCTAGTGCAGCAACCATTCAAAAGTCCCTGAAGGAGCCTGACTTGCAGTTGCAAGCACTGATAACATTGAAGTTATCCAGCATGATATGACAGCATCCAAACAGGCTGCTCAACAAGCTGTCTGAATACTGGTCTTGCCCATTCTCACCAGGGACTGAGTATCCTCCTGTCATTCTAGATGTGCTACACTCACTAGTTCAGAATCTGTCTAACCAAAAGCAGTATTTACCCAGCCTGGTGTCTGGAGGCAGCTTGCAGTAGACTCCACCCTGCTTGTGGAACCAGCATCACCAAGCACTCCAGTGGAGCACAGATCTGAGTTCATGCCCAGCTAGGCTGAATTATTTCCAGTTCACGAAGGAAATTCTACCATGGAAAAAATCCCAGCCTCCAAAGCCATTCTGCAGGGCAGGCATCTGGGACAGATGCACACTGTCATAGTAGACTGTACCCCGGGGCCAATATGCCCTAGCACAAACTTTCCTGGGGAGGATGCTTGGTAGAGACCTCCTTGGAACAATTATACTGGGAGCTGGGAGCAATGGTGTGAGGAAGGGAGGGCTCCACTACACTATAGTCCTTCTGCCAGCTCACAGCAAGAAGGCAAGCTTTGGTCCAGAGACATCCGCAGGGTGATTGCCTCCGTGCCCCAGTATGTGGGCACATGTTATACAGGTGCTACAGGGAGCCTTCCCAGAGAGCCTGTGGGGAATGCTGAGCACACCCAAGAAAATGCCATGCTTCTATCAGAAAAGAGGGACAGAGACTTTCTAGCATAGCTCCTCCTCAAGACACAATCAACACTGCCTAAGCCACTGCCAACAGAAGTCTGTCTAATTTAGTCTTTAAAGCCCCCCAGACAATGTCTGTACTGTACAGCACAGCTTAGCAGTCTGGTCCAGCATTCAGCAGCCCCTGCTTTCTTGTAATTCCCAAAGCTCTCATCAGTGGTGCCTCTGGGCCCCTGCCCTTCCCACTCTGCAACCCAGCCATGCAAGTCACACTTGCCAACCTTGTCCCTTCCCCTTGCCCTGTCCAGCTCTTTCTGCACTATCCCCATCACAATGATGGGCAAGTACATAGCTCAGAGCTAAAAAGAGAAGATGCAATTGGACAGAGTTTGGCCATTTTGTTCTCTGAAACAGCTGCATCAAACTTTGAATATCTCAGATGCTAGACTGAGAATTTATTGGGAGTAAGCCTGTTCCCTGTATTTGAACTGGGACAATATCACAAAATAAGGCTCATGCTGGCTCTTTCTGGCTCACAGGTCTAGCAAGTGTGTAAGGCAAAATAATTTCCAACTCTTTCCTTCCTATCTTTGCTGGCTCTGCAGGACAGACTGGAACAAACAGCAGGAAAACTATCACATCTAGCATGGTTTTAGAGCAAGATCTCTGTAACACAGGTGTTAAACCTACACTGACGCTAACTTTTCCTCTGAGGTGTGTATACAGTGCTACTCTCTCTGTTAAATGCAGGTCAAAGGCCAAGTTAACCTCTAAGCACCTTTATCCCTGCAGAAATCATCAGACACAACTGGTGGTATCTAGTCATCCCTCCAGCATGGAACCTCCCAAGTAAATAGATCCATTTTACCACCGTAAGAGCAATCTCAGGACTGCTGCCCACCCTGTAGGATATGCGGGCCAGCAGACACTAATCCAGGGAGAAAACACAATGTCAGGATCTTGAACTTGAGCCCTGCAGTGTTTCTTGCCAAGAACTAGACCAGCTGATCTGTAACTAGACATTGGCTATCTGTAAATCTGTGCTGATCACACCGACCCTTCTCCCTTACCATTTATAACCTCAGCTGAACTAGACAGAAAGCTAACAGTGAAACTTCCTGCTGACCCACTCTGCTCTGCTCTGGCCTCAGCTGTTGGCCTGGTAGCGGTCACTACCACCCCTGCCATCCTCCCTTTTAGAAATAGGTCTTTGTCTGCAGGCCAGCTGGGAGGAGGATTTCAAACAACTGTCTGATTGAGATGACATGGAGCACATCTCCCTGCCCCTGACCTCCCCAACCTGCAGCCGTAGGGGGGATGAAAACTGGACTCTAAGACCAAAAAAAAGGCAGGAAAGCTTTCAGCTATACATACTTCAAGAATGGTGTCGGTTCCCTCCCATGTCCTTTTCAGAGGAGCTGGACTAGCTCTTACAGGGGTAGAAAAGGGTCTCTATAACATACTGAGGAATTTGACTCCCTCCCCATTTCTGGCACAGACTCCCTGGGTCCTTCTGAGCAAGTCAGTCAGCTCCAGGTATCCTCAGAGGGTCCCTATTAGTGTGAGATCCTCATTTGCTCAGGTTTAGACCTCAAGGGTTTGATTTGCTGAACTGCTGAGCATTCAACCTACTAGGGAAATTGAGAGCGACCGTGCTCTCCATGTAGCAGGGATCACGTTATGTTAAGCTCTCTGTGTAACCTGAACAGTGCTCTTCCAACAGATCTTAATGCTTGTGTTTAACTAGTCACAGTCTTGAAATGCAAAAGAGGTTTTTGAACTGTGAGAAGAGCATGATGTTAGTGCAGCTTGCTAACATGTACAAAGTGGGAACAAGAATCCAAATCTGGTTTATAGATGCCCTGGTGATAGCAGGGTCAGGGGCCTAATGACCCAAATGGTCCTTTCCAATTCTGGACTCCTGTTGTGCTCCCAGTACTGGCTTCTCTTCTGTGTCTTTATCCAGCCTGGCTGGAACTGCGAGGAGAGCTGCCTTCTTCACAGCTCCTGCTAGCTGGGATGGTTGCCTTGCATCTCTGCTGCCTTGGATGCAGTATGCATGCAAGTTAGAGATAAAAAAAAACTGCATTGTATTATAGCAAGATTATAAAAATAGGAAGGGACATTGATAGGAACGAAAATAGCATCTACAATGACATTAGCTAGGATAAAACTAATCAATCACTGTGCTCTGGGGCATGTGTTAATTCCCTCTCCATAGTATAGTGTTGCACAATTAGGTACATTATGGAAAGTTTAACACTTCCCTCCGATGCATGCAGCATTGGCTGGAAACAGAGACTGCTGCGATCTGAGCTGGCAGTCCTTGAATTCACAGCATTTGCAGAGGACTCAAGGAGCAGCTGCACTACTGAGGTTGGGGAATTTTTTGCTTTAGCAGATGAGCAAGACCAGAGGGGACCCAGAGGGGATCGGGAACTCACTCAAGTGCTCACTCATTGCTCCCCTGAATTGAAAGAGGGGAGGGGTGAGTAAGCTTAATTAAGCCCACTCTGTGGGACCATTTGGTGTCAACTTTGCCTATTCCTGGCTGTGCCCAGCATTGGAGTTGTGAATGACTCATCCCCCCAGGACTCAGGTGGGCAAATCAGGAGCATGCAGTCTGTCTACAGAAGATGGCTGAAGGCCACAATGAGGCAGCATACCCAAGGTACAAACAGTGTGGTGTGTCCTTGCAACAGGGTGACAGTCATTTCTTTCTCTCCTAAGGTCCTCCAGAGACGCTTGAAGCACCATTTTCCAAATCACAGGCACAGGCACAGGCAAGGAGGAAAGTGAAAGTTTAGCCAGGCACAGAAAGGTATCTCCCTATTCTTTGTCTTCTACAAAGCTGAGACTGGCAAACACAGCCCCTCCTCCTTCACCCCTAGTCCTGCGATAGATCAGCTCTGGGGAATCCTGCTGCAGTAACTTAAGATGTTGTCATCCTCTGCTGTTTGCCTTGTTGCTCAGCACAAGGTTATTGCCCCAAAACCAGAAAAGCAGGAAGGAAGCTGTGCCTCCATCTCGCAGCCAGGCATTAATTAGTATAACCTGCTGAGGAAGGCTAACTTGCTTTGCTGTGAAAGGGGAAAGCTGCATTGCAGACGCACTGTCCTGTTCTGCTCACTGCTACAGCAGGGGCATCATCCAACAGTAATGAATGTCTAGGGGTGGGAACATTTTAAATGACCATGGCTAGTTACTTTAGCTGAAATGTCTTAGGCATGAAAGCTTATCAAATGTTCATGCAAGTACATTTAAGGTGGAAAGCTCAGCTTGAGTTTGCAAAGAGCCTGCAACAACAGCTCAGAGCTGCAGACTTTCCCATTCATCTAGCTCAGATGCCAACATAAACCTCCCACATCCCTCCTCTTAATTATCTCACTGCTTGTCACAGCAGCTCAGAAAGGAAAATGCACCTTTTACAGCGAAGATTTATATCTATGTTTCCTAAAAGAGGGAAAAGGTACAGAGTTGACTGAGAGCAGCAAAGGCATACGTTGGCTTCGTTTTCCTGAAGCAGGTTGCAAAACCTCGCAGGGGCCAGATCTTAACATTTGGGAAACACCACTATGGCCAGCCACTGTCTCTGAAAGCATCCTCAAGCATCCCCATGGGTATCTGTAACCACACCTGAGGCCATCTGAGCCCACAACATGCAAAGTACAGGATGAGGCTGCATGGGGTGAGATGAGAGCTGCATGTAACTTGCTTACCCCAGAGCAGGAGTCTAATTAGAGCTCTTCCCAGGATCTAAAAGCAAAAATAGCTTCGAGTTCCCCCCCCGCCCATCCCATTTCTTTGCTAGTATTCTCCCAGCACAGCCCAGTCAGCAGAGATGTGTCGCGCTGCGGATCAGTGCCAAGTGCTGGCAACAGCACATGACATTGCTGAAAAAGCAAAGTTGCCTCCTTCGGGAGAAGATATCCACTGGTGCCTCTGCAAGAGAAATGTATCTGCTCCCAAGACTGGGGAACAGAAAGTCAGGGTTAGGAAGCTGAAATCAAAACAGGTCGGCAAAGCTCTACTAAGACACCCACTCCTATTTTCTGTTTGCCGAGCCATAAAAAATACATTAACGGCCCAGCAGCTTTGTAAATGATTTATGGTCAAAATAATAAATTTCTTCCTTCTCTCCTGGTTAAAAAAAAAAAAAAGTGCAACATAGTGATAAACTGCTTAATAAGGGAAAACAACTCGAAGTTTAAATATGTTCAATGGTATATTGAGTGGGAAGGACAGAGCCCATAAGGAATAAGATTAAAGCCCAGTAAGGGGAGCTGGCACAGGGGAAGGCAGGATGAATGGGTGGGCAGGCTGGAATATACGACTTGTGTGTGGTGGGGAGAGGCAGGAGCGCAGGGTGCAGCTGCATGGGAAGAGAGGTGGGGATGGGGGAGGGACAACCGGCTCATCAGTGACTTAACTCTTTAACACAGAATGCATAGAGAGATATGCGTTCTGCATATCCATCTCCTGCCCCCATTACAGGAAAAATGCCATTGAAACACAGACTGCAAACTCACACCCGAGTGGTTTTTTCACCTGACCTGACACAACCATCTTTAGGTCTAACTCCAGTGCAAACAGTCCCAACCTACAGTTCAACTACGGCTCAACTACTTTTACCCAAAGCACCAAGAGCCGTGTCCATCCTCCCCCAAAAGCAGAAAAAGCAGAGGGTGATGGACAGAAAAGGGACAGTGCTTGTCCTATTAGGCACAGGCTGTGTGAAGATGCAGGGACATGCTGCTGCGTGGCTCCCTCCCTGCAGACGCGTTCTGCATATCCACCTCCTGCCCCCATTACAGGAAAAATGCCATTGAAACACAGACTGCAAACTCACACCCGAGTGGTTTTTTTCACCTACCCTGACACAACCATCTTTAGGTCTAACTCCAGTGCAAACAGTCCCAACCTACAGTTCAACTACGGCTCAACTACTTTTACCCAAAGCACCAAGAGCCGTGTCCATCCTCCCCCAAAAGCAGAAAAAGCAGAGGGTGATGGACAGAAAAGGGACAGTGTTTGTCCTATTAGGCACAGGCTGTGTGAAGATGCAGGGACATGCTGCTGCGTGGCTCCCTCCCTGCAGACACCACTGACATCCTCTGGAAGTCCTCCAGGAACCTCAGGTGGCCACATGAAACCCAGGCCTTGTTGGTGCTGCTGCATCTTCCAGGAATGACGAGGCAGCAAGATAACAGGAACACAATGCATCTACCCACCGAGATGTTGATGGGCTCCACCACAAACAGGAGTGCACCCATGCACGCAGGGGTGCACGTATGACACAAAGCCACTGAGGCCATGGCAGGGCTTGGGTCAGCAATGAGGACTCCAAGGAGCTGGGACTTCCTATGTGAGAAAGCTTCCCTGCAAGGGCGAGAGCGAAGGCTGGGCCAGGCTGGGCCAGACCTAGATCAGGCTGGAGAGGGGCTGAGGGCAGCCCCAGGAAGGAGAGGTTGGGGGAGAGGAATGTGGGGCTGCGGTAGCAGCATGGGAGCTGGGATTGGGATTAAGGAAGTGCAGGGGACCATGAACAGTGGCGCCTGGAGGTAGGAAATAACTCCCCAAGAAATGGCCCCGCATCTCCAAGCCAAATGCAGGGGAGCTCCCCCAATGCTTCCTGGGGTACCTACCTTACCTGCCTTCCCCCATTACCAGTATATTCCAGCACCATCATCACCCCATGGTTGGTTATGATGGCCTATGGGGGACTATGATGGGCTGGTCCCTCAACAAAGGGGTGCCTAAGACAAAACAAAATAAAATTAAATAATTTAAAATAAAAGCAACCCCTGAGGAGACAGAAACTAGCAATTTCTGAGAAGAAAAGTTTTCATTTACAGACTGATCCCATTTCCCTTGAAGTCAGGAAGGACTGTCACCAGGATGAGTATCAGATTCTTAAAGGATCTGGTCCCACAACTTTTGGCTGAGGCAATGCCAACAAGTTGGCTATCTGCTTTCCAACCCAGTTCTGTGTCTCATGTATGAAATGCTCTCATCCTATGGAGTACACAAGCTTTGCAAGTGAGAGGATATTTGGCAGATGTTCGGTGTTCACCGTGCCTTTGAGCTCCCCTAAAAATTCTCCTGCTTTCTGACTCGGCTGTGAGTCCCACTTCACCGGTGCTGCCGCCTGCATGGCCAGCGAATGCCCACAGTTGCTCGGCCAGACCCTGATGCCTGGGCTGATTTGATATGTCCTAGCAATTCCACTAAAGGTAGTCAAGTCACAGGAAATACACTCGATGCTTAAAAATTAAGCACATGTTTAAGTATCTTGCCAAATCGGTGCTTAAAGGTCTAATCACATTTGCATCCATTTTGATAACAAAACTCCTGTGGCCCGCTGGTATGAGAACGAGCCTTTAAGTGAGAATATGCACAATCACGGTGAAACTTCCCTGTCTCTTACCTGATGCTCAAAACAAGCCTGATAAAAGCATAAAAGCATAATTTTCAGTCTCCAAAAGCAGTCAGATTGAAACTAGCTTTCATGGGGATGTTCAAAGACATTAAGCTTCCGTTTCTTGAACTTTGTTAATCCCAAACTACTTTGGATGTAAAATTATTAAAGTTATTACAAACAGACAAACAGAAAGGAAACAAAAAAGGCAGGCTCTTTTTCATTTAAATTGAAAAGAAAGGAAAACCCAAATTTGTCTTCTGATCTGGCAAATGTCAGGTCAGTAATTGAATGTTTCAGATTATGAGTTGAGCTGTCTGAAAGAGGTTGTAAAAGGACAATTTTCCACTGGGAAAAAAAGAGTTTTCATTAAAATCAAAATAGGTTGTAAGAATATCAACTTTGATGACATTTTCAGCGAGGGAAGTCAAAATGAATTGCTTCAACTTTCCCATTTAATTATGGTAATATTGGCACACTTCAGTTCAATAAGGTAAAAACACTTTATTTCAATCCGTTTAAACTTTTGCCATATATTTAGATATTACATAAATTCAACTTAATACAATTGTATTCAGTAACAGTACAGTGTTATACACACACACATACTTAATACCCTATGGCCTTTCAACATCATGTGAACAGTATCTTTTCCCAATGGAAATTTCCCCTGAGTTTTGTTCCATCCACTAAAAAATCTGGACTCTCACTGTGATGTGAAACGAAACAGAGAGGACGCATTAAGACTTCCCTGGAATAGATGACAAGTTCCTTACCAGCTTTAGTTATGAACAACTCCAGCCCAACCTTCACATGGAAACACCCAGAGTTCAGGAGCTGTCGGTGTTTCCATGTGAAGTTTGGTCCTGATGTTGCTCGAGTGGCCAGTGTCAGGCACAGACACTTCCACACATGAGCCACAGGAACACATCTATTTAAGCACTTTGCTGTCCTTTCCCTGAACAAGACTTGCTCCCTGCTCCCCGTCCTCAGGCAGCTCCATCTTCCCCACCTCCCCGCCCTGAAACCCAAAGCTTTGCTGCGAATGTTGCTGACTATAAATCAATTCCTTGCTCTCCAGCCATTTGGGCTAATCATTCCCATGTTGCACGATGGAACCAGGACCAATACATAAAAAGTGCGCAGCCAGATTAATGCAAATCTGCTGTCCGTCTGCTGTGTGCCTTTCTGACACGCGGGTATGTGCCAGCACAGGGTGCAAAGGGAAACAAGTCCTAATTCTGGGAGGTTCTCCCTGCTCACAGTGTACCCAGGGTTGAGGCATCTGCAGCTCTAAGCGTCCAAGCTGAGATCACTGGGCCTGACTTGTCACAAATGCTGAGCATCCTCATTACCAGCCGGTCCCAGCCCTCCTGCTCTCTAGTTGAGTACCCAGCATCACGCTGGAAAAGCTCAAGTGCAGAAAGTTGCACCGATAGCTCTAAAATATGCTAGCAGGTAAGGCACTGGGGCAACGCAGAGAGTCTCCATTTTGCAGTGAGAAAAACCAAGATGGAGAGAGGGTATAAACTCACGTAAACACCATGCAGCAGGTCAATGGTGAGACAAGAATAGGACTTTGGCACCTGACTCATGGGCCTTGCTCTGCCTATTAATCACGCTCTCCACCACTGTGCCAAGTATTAGTATTGATTTCAAATTAACACACACATTTCTTATCAAGGAAAAAAAAAAAAACAAGAAGGTTCACTATGTTCAGCTCTGTTGGAGGCCAACATGATTGTAAGAGCAAATGCTTTCTGCAAGAAGCCCTGCCCCAAAGAGCCAAAGAGCTCCAGGCTGGGAGGCACGAAGCACTACCCTCAAGGAAGTGTCAGATGCTCACAAAATGCTCCAAACCTCTTAAGGAGGTTTTCAAAAAACATAGAGTATCATCATAACATGCTTGAAATGCAGGAAAGAGGCTTTGTGAACGCAGCTGCTGCTGTTACTGTACATGAGAATGTGCCTCCCTCCTTACCACCGTTCAGCTCTGTTGGAGGCCAACATGATTGTAAGAGCAAATGCTTTCTGCAAGAAGCCCTGCCCCAAAGAGCCAAAGAGCTCCAGGCTGGGAGGCACGAAGCACTACCCTCAAGGAAGTGTCAGATGCTCACAAAATGCTCCAAACCTCTTAAGGAGGTTTTCAAAAAACATAGAGTATCATCATAACATGCTTGAAATGCAGGAAAGAGGCTTTGTGAACGCAGCTGCTGCTGTTACTGTACATGAGAATGTGCCTCCCTCCTTACCACCTTCTCTTCTGATGCCAAGTCCTGAGAGTTAACTCTGGGTGACCAAGCCTCACGGTTCTGTCTGATTTTATGCTTACCCCCTCTTCTTCTGTTCCCCTGATGTCCTAAATTCCCTTTTACAAGAGCTGCTAACTTTTGCAAACATAAAGCTGCTACAGGCTTCCCTTGTCTTTTAGAGTTAGAGTTTCAGGAAAACACTTTGCAAATTTTCCCTCCGTAACAGATGCAAGAAGCTACTTATGCCCAAGCAGCAAAGTACACAACTGCTCTGAACTAAGAAAGATTTTTTTTCTGCACAGCTGGCTCAGTTTTTCACACAGATGTTGTCGCTCCTGCCAAGTGTAAAAGCACACAGAGCAGCATTAATATGAAAGAGCCCAATTGGACACTGGTTTAACAACAAGTTGAAAATTCCCCAAGCACAGCCTTGGTGCTGGGTTTTCCTTTTCCTTTGTTTTTTGCTTTAATGCACCTGGGGGTGTGTGGGGGGAGTAAAATAGAACAAAATCATAAGAAGCCACTGAAGGAAGTCAGCCTTTCAGGGGTAAATTCCCTTTGTGAAATTCAAAACACACATGTTAATCTTTAATGTTAAACCCTGGATTAAAAATTCATTCAAAAATCTCACAGTTTGGAACGCTTACAAGTCCATTGCATTATTAAAAGCTCGGATCAGTGCTACTCTGCATAAAGAAGTCTCTCCAAACTCTTTCCTTTCTCTTGAAGCCAAGAGCAAGTACTCACTGCTCTCCCCATTTATCCTTTAAGCTCAGAGAAGCCTTGTTGTGGTTCCCAAGAGCTGGCAAAGGCTCACTCTGGGGGTCTCCGGGTCCCGTTTCAGAGTACTGCCACTCACTCTGTGGTCCTGGGGAGCAAACCCGGAGCCAGCGGGAACAAGCGTCACACTTCCAAACAGCACTCCCCTCTTTAGCAGGGGTTAGCAGTGGTGCAAGGTCACGGCTTGACACAACCTGGCCAGTTATGCCTTTTTGAAACCAGATCCTATCCACAAGCATCAAAAACATCACTGGCCTCAACCTTTGTCCGAGTACCTTGGCAATGCTGGGGAGGACCCGCACCAAATTCTGCAGGTCAGCCCCAGAGTTGAGCTTGCTGGTGCCTGCAAACACCCTCAGTTTTAACAAAGTGATGTGCGATGCACAGCCCCAAAGAAAGAACCGTCTGTGCCCGACATGGTGCGGGCTGCCACAACTCACTGTGGCAGAGGACCTTTTTCAGAGGACTCACTGAAACATTTTGTATCATGGAAGGAAGAATTGTTCCCAAACTGCCCTGTGCCACCTTGCTACAAAGGTTCTTAGTTAGAAACACAGAGCACGAGGCTGAGCCCTCAATTTTACTTACTTTTTTGTGCTCCTTTTGTGTTTGCCTGGGGAGCGGGGACCGAGGGACCAGGCAGCATGTGCAGAGGTGTTGCAGTTTTTACAAGTATTTTTGGAGCCATTTGCTCTCTTACCAGCTGCGGTCTTACAACGCTGCAGTAGGCTGAGCAGGAGGTTTGCATCTCTAGAGTCTGTGGTACCACATCACTTACCATAAGGGGTAAAACTTTCTTTTTAAGCATCAATGTTTTTAACAGCCACCTCAGCACAGTTGCACTAGTGGTTACCATCATGAAGCAGCCTCTCTCCTACCCCCCTTTCCTGCACTCGCAGGCTTGTTTCCTTCCAAATGCTCCACCTGAGACCATCCCCAGGAGGCTGCCCTCACCTGCAGCCAGCTGGGTCTGTGCCAGATGAACCACCGCGCCAGCCGAGGGGAGCCCTGCCCACGCACCTCCCAGGCGAGGAAGGTGCACCGGCAGCGAGCACAACTCTGGGAGGGGGTGTCCCCCTCGGGGACATGCTGATGCCTCTCTGACCCTCCAGATGCCATCGGAGGAGAGGACCTCTCATCTGCAGTCAAGACTGCTGCCTGCTGCATGAAAGGTACTGTGTGATACCAAATACGCTGCACTGCACAACACAATGGGCAACCCCGACGTCACCAGACTCCGGGCAAAAAGGATGCAATCTGTCCCTAGCTTTAAAGTGGTATTTGTCATCAGGGAGGAAAAAAAAGAAAAGGAAAAAACACACAGAAGAGATTAAACACGTACAAATCGCACTTATCTCTCCCTTGTTTATCATAACTCTTCCTGCCATATTTTCTAATGGCAATAATAATAATCTCTGTAGTAGAATCATGCTTTGGCTTCTTTCCCAGATTCTCCTCTTGTTCACAAGGCAGTGAAGTCATTGTATTACCAAAACTTCACAGACACCTGGCTTTGCAGGAGGGGCCCCACCAGGAAAGGTTTAGACAGCTTCCCACGGAAGCTGAGAAAACAGAAGAGGGGTGGAGGAGAGCCCTTGTCTCAGGGACAGGGGAGTGATAGGCAGGAGGGAAAAAAGGTGGCAAATCTCCACTGTATTTGCCAAGAGTGGAAAGTAAGGAAAGCAACAATTATGAATGAACACGCAATCCAGCACACGAACAGTCCTGCTCAGGATGCAGATGTGTTCCCCCAGCAGGATCTGAGCATGCCTGGGACCCAGGGGAGGCAAGGAGCAATAAGCCCAGGTGACTCGTCCATGCTTGTGCAGAGCTAGACATGAGCCCTCACTCTCCAGAGCCCAGCTTGGTAGTTCATCTCCCAGATATTCTCTCCTTCCGTAAATTCAGTCTTCTACTTTTAAACTCATATGCCCATCAAGTCAGATTACAATTAAGACTCTGCAAGTACGGCAAAACATATTCATGAACATCTGTTTGAATAATGAGCCTGAATTTGCTTTGACAGTATTCACCCAACCTGGTTTCCTTGCCTTCTGCAATTGCTCACACCAGCTCTCCCCTGTTCAAAGACGATGACATGAGGGAGAGGCTGCTGCACACACTCACGTAAACATGACTGTTTCAGCTGGTGGAGGACGGGTTTCCAGTCTCCGGTGCACAGACCTTTTAGGGGTTGCAGGCTACTTCTTGGACTCCATAAAAAACAACTAAGATAAACAAGCCTAAAGTCAGAAGGTTAAAATTTATTGCACCAAGGCCTGGTCTACCACTGAGAAATCTGTATGTGGGTTTGAATCCTCTGTAGTTTGGACTTTCTGGGAGAAGAGGGATAGTCGCTTATGCTGAGGCCAGACCTGCTTCTCTGGGTGGGTGCTCCCAGGGGTGCAGGTAAGCATCCCTCCTGCTCCTCATCCCACCCTCTCTCCCTCAGATCTGCCGGCATAAGTGCTGGTGTAATAGCTCTCCCACACAGCTCTGGTAAAAAGATCCTCATTAGTGGGTAAGAACAAATTCTTTTCTAACATAGGTCACGCTGAGAGGATCAGGTTAAAGAGCAAGAATGCAGGCAGCCATGCTGGCAACCTGAACTGACAGTAACCTCTGGCAGGGCAAGGGGAGCAGGGACAGCCTCTGACCTCTCCATCCACCTCAGCGGCAGTCAGGGCAGTACATCTGACTGCAGCCTTACTCTCTGCCTCCATTTGCCTGGCTGTGAACTGGGGCAGTGTCCCCTCACCCCACCAGCGCTTTGTGCTGCTTGGGCATGTGGTATTGAGGGAAGGCAGGTAAACAAGCAGAGAGACTGATGGAAGGAGCAGAAACCGTACCCCGAGGTCTACATGCAGGTTGAAAGTAATAAATACTTAAAGCAATAGATTGCAAGCTAGAATATGACCCTGGGAAAAACATTTCTTGAAAAGCAGAGAGGAATAAACTCAACTGTATACACTTGATGGCCAGCCTGAGAGAGATCGTGGAGTTAAATCGGCATGGCTTAAAACACACACCCCACAGAGACAGATGGAAAGGCTGCCCACTGGATGCCTCTGCAAGAGCCCCATATCTCCACAGATATTCTGGCTATCTCTAAGCAGGATGTGGAGTGGCTAAAGAACAATACAGCAGGACAAGAGTAGTCTCTGAGCAGGAGGAACCAAGAGTTTGAGAAAGACCAGCAGTACACTGGATAAATCCTAGAACAACAGAAGCTCAGAAGGAATTGTCTTTTGAGGCTGCCACAGGGATGCTATTTATGTTCACAGTAAACACAGGCCACAGGGAAGGAATTCAGCTCTAATGACAAGGTGGTATTGTGGGAAGCTATGCTGTACTGAGACTGGCACAAGTCTGTTGCCCATCCAGGGACAACTTTCATCAAAGGAACAGCTTTTTATAACTGCTTGCCTAGCTCTCATTATCGTAGGACCTACTGATATGTATTTCTACACTCATGTCACAAAATGTTAAAGTCTTTTCCAAGCTCTAGGAAGCAGAAAGATACAGCAGTGGAGGAAAGCACTTCTGCTAGGCTGGAAGACAGCATTACTTCAGACAGCACATGCAGCAACAATCCATAACCACAGAGGACAGATGAAGAAAATGCAGCTACCTTTGGAGAGTGGAAGTCTAACAAATGAAAACAAGCTTCCATTAAGTCTTTTGGCATGAACATCCCTGGCTCAAAGTAATTAAATGGGTTTGGTTCATACTTTTTCTTTTAACTGATCAAGAGGAATGGTGTTGCTGCCTCTACACCACCATTACATCTAAAATGATGTCTAGCAGCTCAGCACTTCCCTAGCAGAGAGAAAAGAGCCTTGGGCATCTGCTCACCTACCCTCTTTCCTGCAGCCCTGTCAGTGACCCTCACAAATCTCTCCCACGCCAATATTGCCCCCCACCAGTGAGACCCAAGAGGACATGGTTTGAAGCAGTGTGGTTGTGCCCACCACCGCAACAGTGCAGCTGGCCATGGCTCTGAGAACCACAGGAAGGGGCTGAGGGAAAAAATCATGCCCCCGAGTTGAAGGGCATCATATGGATCCTCACTCCCCAGGACCTGCGCTCACTTTGCAGGCCATACCTCCAGCCCTATGCCAGCGAGACAGCAAACGTGGGGGTGTGGGACGGGGGGTGGCAGCACGCAAGCTTCCTGCCATGACAGCACCTTTCTCCCCAGGGCAATGGAGTCAGGGTGCTCACTGGAGCTGACAAGGTCATGCAGCACCGATTCGGTGTTTTGCATCCTCCAAGAAGCGAAAAACAGGAGGTGGCAGGGTGGTTTTCCCCCTGCTTTCTGGATGCTTGGGTTTCTGACAGATTTCTCTGCGAGGGGCTACCCAAAAGCTCCATGGAGCTGGAGTGTCAAACATTAACACTCAGCACTTAATTTGTGGTCCAAATCCTGTCAAACCCGATTGCGTCTCTTTGCCCCTCCAAGGCATCCTAGGCCCTCTCGACTTCTACAGGGGGCTGAGGCTTTAAGGAATGACCAACTGTTAAAGCGAGCCTGTGAACAGGCAGGATGCACAGCGTATGCTCCAGCGCCAGGCATGCCCTCTCCTCCCCTCTGCCAGCTCCATGTACGTACACAGAGTGGTCAGCAGGGAATACCCCCCAGGAGGCTTAATTAATGAACATATTTGACAGCTGCAGGCATCATCACGCTAGAAGAAAAGAGTGATAACATTAGCATCTGAGCACGAGCTGTTTGGGTTAAGAGAGGAAGGAGATGGGGCTGGAGGCGCTGGCTGGCTGGCTGGGAAGCGTCCCAAAATCACAGGACCCTCTGCAGTGATCTGCCATACTCATCTGTACAAGACACAAAGGTACCAGAGGGGAAGGAGCCTTCTAACAATGGGGGGGTCAGGCAGGATTAAGTGGGAACCCACAAAACACAGCAGATGCTTCTTTCTGCCCCCTGTGAAAGGAGAAAGTAATCATCGTGGAAGAAGGAAGGTAGGAAATGAAATAGAGATAGGGAGATACATCAAAGGGACAGAAAAGAAACAGAAGAAAAATAGATAGAAAAATGCTAAAAGATAAATGTAGTATGTTTTTAATTTTCATGAGAAAAATAGTTCTCTTTTCCCCACCGATCATCTTTATTAACAACAAAATTTGCAGCGAGATCTCAGACTAGCTATCTAGCTATGACAACAGCAAAGCTCTGAAACAAACTGCTCCGGGGAGGCTGTGAAAACTCCACCTCGGGCAGCTTTTAAAGGCAGGGTGTAGGGCTGACTGAGACTTAACCAGGTACTTTGCCTGAGCAGCACACAGACCAGATCAGTGGTGCCTGAACATTTGGCCCACTATCCACTATGTGATTTTTGGAGAGCATCTGCATGAAACCACTGAGTTTGTAAAAGCTACTATTTAATACAGTTTACCTACATAGGGCTCACCTCAGTTTTGCAGAACACAGTCCACATATCACTGGCCTAGAAAGATGCCCCAAGATCTTCTGAAGCTTCTGCAGCTCGACCTTTGTACATGCTTCAACTGCAGGCACAGGCTCCAGGAGAGGTGAAGGAGGCCACAGAAAAAAAGGGATGTGTAGGAAGCCCACTTCGCCCCAGGGACCTACAGCGTGCTCAGCAATAGTGCATGTGTTGTATGTAGCCACACTGGGAGGTGCAATCTCCCTGGTGCTTCCAACCCCCCTTCTCAGTCCAGCGACCCACTATCCACCATCCACACCAACTTACAGCATGGAGGCTGGAGGTGGAGAACATCAGGCTGAACTGTGTCATTTTAGATCTTGGCTATGAGCAAGGAAGCCAGTGGCAACACCCTGAGCAGGGGAAGAGGTTGGTGGCAAGCAACTCTTCCTTCATCGCTCTCTTCGTGACACTCCAGGGAGGAGGTACATGGGAAAAGATGCCTCCTTTAACATCTTCTTTCTCTGAGTATCTGCTGCAATCCCAATTTCAACCAGTAGCCCAGTTATGGGGCTAGATGGGCCTGAGGAAAGACCCAGCAAAGCCACTGCTATTAAGAGAATGGAAAAAGCAGTGGCTAATCTCAGGCAGGGAACCACCATAGATAAAAAAGCTCCTTCCGGGAGCACTGGAGCATGACAAGAGGTCTAAAATCTCCCTGCCTGGCACCATTGCCATTTAAAACCCTCCTCAATTCTCAAGTCAGGAGACTTGACAGGAGAAGACCACCTTCCTCCACATGCAGGGAGGAAAAGAAGGGGGAAAATCTCCTGCTTCTTCCAGGAGAGGAAGGGCAGCTCTGCTTGCTCAAGCTTGCCCGGTTACACGAAGGCGTGAGCAGCTGGGGGGGTGATGCTCACCCCGGCTTTGGCTTACCAAGCTGACGCCAGCACAAAGCCCATCCACCACCTCTGGGCTCAGCAGCTTGCCAGACTGGTGACCAACTTCAGAGCTCAAGAAGAGGTCACCAGCTTAGCTTGCAGGGCTGATACCAAGCACATTTCTACCTGAGTCACTGTGTTTTCCTGCAAGTTTCCTTTCCAACCTTCCATGCAAATATCAGCACTTGTGGCTTTCTATGTTCTTTGGAAGGTGACTGCCTGGGACGAGGGAAACTATGAGAAAGGAACACAAGAAATAAAGGGATGAAGAGGAAAACAAGGAGAAAGGTAGGTAAGAGTTTTCCAGCACCAAACTTAGATGAAAAAGCAACAAAAGAGGTTTCCTTTTCTTTCCTCCCTTGACTTCTTTCCAGTCCTCTTTTCCCTCCCTTTTCCTCTCAGTGGAAATTGAAAGCTCTGTCAGAAAAAATTAAAAACCACCTGTCCCACTTCCCCCTCCTACCCTGACCATTTTCCATAGAAAAAAATGAAATGAAGACACAAATGTAATGGAAGCTTCTGTGAAAAACAGTCTTTGATTAAAAAAGCCATTTTTCATCAACACATACAGCTGAAGGAAAAAACTGGACCAGCTCCAGACAACGTTTTGGAGATAGGGGCTAGCCCCAAACCCACAAGTATTTGTCCTCAGCAAAAGGAAAACTCAGTCACAGCATGAGTACATGTGTCTATACTAGGTTTAATCCAGCTAGCATGCTAAAACCAGCAGGGATGCCATGCTGGAAAGGACATTGTGTACTTTCCTGATAGCAGCTCACAGCGAGATCTGTGCTACCACATCCTCCCTCTGACTCTTACTCATGCTGAATGGAATGGATGCAGCCATGCCACCACGCCCTCCTTTGTCCAGGCAGACAAAATCGCTAAATGCTCCGATTCAGTGCTATAACCTCGTCCAGCAGGTATCAAGAGCCCCAGCTCCGGGCCAGGAGCAACAGAGCAGTTCATGTACATAGGGCTGCTGTCAAAGGCACACATCTCTGTGAGGTTTATTGGCTCTCTACCTCCCACTTGCTGGGAGGAAGCCAAGATGCAGGAATTTGTGAACTTGCTAACTCAGGATTTCTGCCTTGCTGGCACAACATCTGGACACGGCCTTCTGGAAAGTCTTATGACCACTTGTTGGTTGCAGGGCCAATGCTCAAGCCCAGGTCTTTTGAAGCTGTTGCCCCAGAACAGCAAGGCTTTATGCTATAGTACGGGTCACGAGATCAGCACTACAAATTCGTTAGGGAAAGGAGGCCTGCAAAGGACCTGCAGGGCACAGGCAGGAGGCAACACTGCCCACCCTGGCAGCCACACTTAAGACACTGGGCAGCTGGGTCACAGCGCACCAAAGTGGCTGGGGGAATACAGGAGGCATGCCAAGCAGAGATGGGGTGCACCAACATTAAAGGGGTCCACTTGTCCTCAAATAGCTGAGTGCATCTGCTCATGTATATGCATAAACAGGGGAACAGCGCTGCTTCCTCTGGATCTTCCTCTAAAGCAGATTGAAGAGAAACAGAGGTGGGTTCTCACTTCTTCTTCGGTGCAGTGGTCCAGCAGAAGGGAGCAGAGGAGGTAAACTGGCACAAGGACACATCTTCCTGTGGAAGGGAAGATGCACTGAGGACTCTCCAGCCAAAGTACACTGTTGTTCCCATTTGGGGCAAGTATTGCTGCACCCTTAGGCAGCAGCCTTGAATTCTCCTCATGCCTCCTGTTCCCCCACAAAAAAAAAAAAAAAATTCCTCCTGTAAAAATGTTTACCCCCCTCAATTTCTTTCTTAGCCAGCCTTTACTTCACCCATGAAAACACAAAAAGAAGCTGAACTCTGATATACCGCTGCATCCTCCCTTTTATCCCCATCCTTCTCTCAGTACAATTTGAAGAGTAATGACCTGAACCAACCCCAGCTTAAGACAATGGGTGTCTGTGTATTGGCTTCAATGGAATTTGGATTAACATGGGATTGCAAAATCTCGAAAATTAATGCAACTGTAATGCTGTTAAAACAATAGCTCAAAGATAAGGAGATCCCTGAAGTTACAGGTTTCCCTTGAAATTAAGTAAGCCACACCGCACATCCTGCATTGCCTATGATTATACCTTCATAACGGAGAATGAAACCAAGTGCTGCACATCTGAGAACAAAACCCAGGAATATTAAACACCGTGCGTGCAAAGCAAACATTAAGAGTATAAAGCAGTATCTATCTACCTCTTTCTTTATCCCCCAGTTGGTACTGATATCTTGTTCACTGCAATGCTTTTTGTTCTTGTGCTTTTCTTGAAAAATTAATAAAACAAAAATGTTAGAAGACAGCGCATGTAGAACAAATACTCCTCTGACAACAGCTATTGTACAACAACAGAGCTCAGAGAGCAGCAAACTTGGCCTCAACCTCAGCTCCATGTAGCCACAGGATGCCACCTTTGAGCCCCCTTTCCAACTCACCAGCGGCCAGGCAGGAATGCAACAAGATGTTGAGGAATATGCCACTAATAGTGACACCTTCTTTCAGAGTTTCTCTCCCCATACAGGTAACGTCCTCGGGCGTATTATCATCCCAACTGCACAAAAGAGAAACTGAACTGCTTGGCTTCAGTTTTAATCAGAGCACCCACTAAACTGTGACTGCTGACAATTACGGATACTCATCTTTAGACAAGAGATGTTAGCCAGAAGCCGAGTACCCGCAGTTCCTGCTGAAGGCAACGGGGGCTGGTGGTTTGGACTAGTCCTTTCTCCAGTCGCTGTGATAATGCCATGTCTCAGTGTGGCCCCACAGCTTTTCCTGCAGGCTCCAGTGGAAGGGGGGGGGGGGGGGGTGGGGGGGGCTGTGTGTGTCTCCTCAATGTGTATACAAACCTGCGGGGGACGCCCCAGCCGCTATTTCCACTATTTGCTCATCTTTTGGGAGCTGCCCATTTTCCCCAGAACTTTTCAGGGAAATCCTGGCTATGTTCAGTTTGGCTGGGGTACAAGGCTATTTTTAGGGAAGCAAATAAACAGCTGAAGATCCATTTTTAATTTTCATTTAGATCAAGGATTTATATTTTATTTGTTAATTTTGCTTTCATCTCCTTGTCCTTCATTACTCCCTGACTTTCACAGCAGGGGAGAGGAGGGACACATGGAGGAGGGTGAGGAGTAGGACCCAGTGATGAGGAAGGTACTGAAAGAGGGAAGAGAGTGAGGGGAAAGAGTATTGTTGACAGCATCTGATCCTCCGATTAATGTATTTCTAAGCAGATTAACCAAATCCCAACTGCTCTGTGCCAGGTTTCTCCTCTAAGCTTCTCTCTCCCCCATGTAAACAAAAAGACATTTCCTCTGAACAAACATCCAACGTACTGACCAGAGCTCTGGCGGACTCCCTGCCCTCATGTAGCACAACGCTATAGGGCACAGACGAAGTGAGGAAGTATGGGTCTGTGGAGGTAACCTCTGTTTTTAAGCATATTTTGCGCTCTTTCTTTCACCTCCTCAGGAATTTGCATGACTCCTGAACTTGTCCGTCTTCAGGAAGTGTGGAAGGATGCCAAGAGTGATGTGGGAAGATGAAGAAGCAATGGCTGGTACTATTCTGAGAACTCGTGACCTTGTTACGCTTTGCTTGTCCCTAGCTGCTCTCCATGGCACCATACAGGGAGGAAGAGAGGGAGAAAGGTGGATAAGAGCATCCTCAAAAGAGGTGGTGGGAACCACTAAACTCAACCCACTTCTTCCTGCCCTGCCCCATGGAAACCTTCACACTGACTCCCAAGGGATGCTTTAGTTATTGCTGAGCAGTGCTTACACAGAGTCAAGGCCTTTTCTGCTTCTCACACCACCCCACCAGTGAGCAGGCTGGGGGTGCACAAGAAGTTGGGAGGGGATACAGCTGGGACAGCTGACCCCAACTGACCAAAGGGGTATCCCACACCATATGACATCATGCTCAGCATATGAAACCTTCACTGACTCCCAAGGGATGCTTTAGTTATTGCTGAGCAGTGCTTACACAGAGTCAAGGCCTTTTCTGCTTCTCACACCACCCCACCAGTGAGCAGGCTGGGGGTGCACAAGAAGTTGGGAGGGGATACAGCTGGGACAGCTGACCCCAACTGACCAAAGGGGTATCCCACACCATATGACATCATGCTCAGCATATAAAGCTGGGGGAAGAAGAAGGAAGGGGGGGACATTCGGAGTGATGGCGTTTGTCTTCCCAAGTTACCGTTTCGTGTGATGGAGCCCTGCTTTCCTGGAGATGGCTGAACACCTGCCTGCCGATAGGAAGCAGTGAATGAATTCCTTCTTTTGCTTTGCTTGCATGTGTGGCTTTTGCTTTACCTATTAAACTGTCTTTATCTCAATCCATGAGTTCTCTCACTTTTACTCTTCCAATTCTCTCCCCCATCCCATTGAAGGGGGAGTGAGTGAGCAGCTGTGTGGTGCTTAGTTGGCGGCTGGGGTTAAACCATGACAATTTCCAGATCTTGTTAAGCAACCACTCCACCAGTCAGTCTCCAGCCTTGCTCCCCAAGGGCAGGTTTGCCATCTCTGCTAGCAACAGCCACAGTGGTCATGGGACAGTTCTGCCTGCCTAACAAGCTGATGGAGCTCAAAGACCATGACTGTCTTCAAGCAGGGCAGTGTTGCCAACCTGTCTTGAAGGGAAGCCTGGAAGGATGGAAAGACCTCCTTTCCCCTCTCCCCTCTTCCAGCTGCTCATTTTGTCAGTCCAGGTTTCCTCTTCTGCCTTCACTGGAGCAACAAGTAGCTGAAACACTCACAGACCCCCACCACCCTCTTCAGGTTAAAAGAACTCCCCTTAAAAAGGGAGGTTTTTCTATATCTCCTACCAGGGAAGGAGAGCAGCTCTTGTAATGAATAGCCAACACAACATACCTGAGGAAACCACTCAGAAAGAAGAGGAATTCCCATTTGCTCAGCTGCCCGTCTTGCCCTGCTCAAGTCACAGTGAGAACTTCAAAAATTAAGCCAAAGACGCTAAAACTAAAATGCTGGCTTTGCCACACAGTGACTATTCCTAACAAAAATTATCCCTGAGAAGGCTCCACCACACACAACTTTTAAATGAAACACTTCAGATCTTACTGCACTGTACAACATGGTGTTTTCTTACTGATGCCTTTTCATTAAGAAAATCACAAGAGAAGTCCTGCGCTGCAAATGGAAGTGGAGATTGTGACTAAACAAGAATATACAGAGCCAGTTAAGGCTGTAGGGAAAAGATAAGGGCAAGGGGAAAAAAGCAAATGAATTTATGTTGCCTAAGGCACTGAAGGGAATAAGAAGGGATTTACAAATTCATCAGGAGAAGCACCACCAGAAAGAAGGTAGGTTCATTAACAAATGAGGATGAGGATGAAATTAATGGTTCAGAAATGGCTGAGCAGCTTTTTTAAATCTGTAATTAGCCAGAAGAATAAAGAGAGGAAGTTTGGACTAAAAAGGAGGAAAAAAAACAAGTTTAAAAAAAGCAGAAGCAAAAAGAACTTGAAGAATGATATGTCCACAAACCAAATAAAGCAAACGACATCCTAGAACTTAATCCAGAAAAGACAGAGACATTTTTTAAAAGTATTTTTCACTTCAACAGAATTAATACAGGGCTGAACATTAAGCAATCTATACATATAAGCACCTGCATAAATGTATGCAGGATCAGGAGCCTAATTTGTTATGGCAAGGCATTGACAAACGTATTATCCCAGTGACAAATAATCTGACAATTTACATTGAGCTAGGAAGGCTCCACAAAACCAACAAGAAAGAAAACATAATAAAGATTTTCAATAAGGAATAGAGCTGGCAATGTTTAATTCCAAGTCGATATCTATCCCTAGTGAAATAATGAAACAAATATGAAGGGTCATTAAGAATCTAAAGAATAAAATCACATGCAATACACAGTGAAAGTCTTTTGCTTTTTAATACATATGCACAACTAGCACCCAGAGGAAAGGCAGTAAAGGAAATTTGAAGCTTTAGGACTTTGAAGGATTTGACATTACCCCACTGCATCAGTTTGACCAGAATCAACAGCCTACTGGCCAGAGGTACCAAAAGAAAATACACTTTGTCGGACTGGGAAATGACAAATGATGTGCCAAAGGGTTTGCGTCCGTGTTGGTCTTATTAAACCAGTGTCACAGGAAACCAACACTAACTGTCCATGAAATTTGTAGCTGACGCCCTACAGAGAAATTGCAAATATAATGGAAGACAAAGAAACAGGCCCTAGATGAACACAGAGCTCCATAAAATTAAGCATGTGTGGGCAATGGTCCGAAAGTTAAAGCAGAGAGTAGCATGAGTGGGACAGAGGATGATTGGATCTAGACTCATCAAAGCCACAAGCTGAACCCAACAAAATAGAAAAATGCAGGTAATGTCCCTGGAGAGCAATAATCCAAAAGATGGATACTCAGCAGGAGGGAGAAAGCGCAGAAGCTGTTTTGTTCTCTGAGACTTGAGGTTACAGAAAATAGCAAATAAAAAATCTTGATGTGCTATATTAGCAAAACAGGCTCTTGCAGTTTTGGGTGGTGAACAGAGGGGCATCCCATCACGGCAGAGGGAGGGAGGAAAGAATTTCTGCACCATTTCAATGCAACCAGCCCAAAGATTCAATTTTGTTCATTCCATCAGTTTTTCCTCATCAGCAATAAATGAGCAGCAAACTAGAAAAGAGACGATTGATAAACAGACCTGGAAGAATTTATGAAGAAGACTAAGAAGGGTTAAATGTGTACAGCTTATTAAGGAACAACCCCAAGGAAGTAAACTGTAAAATATACTTGATGCATGTGAATACTGCAGAGTGGGAGGAAGTAATAACTAGGAGTTATGGAATTAAACTAGAAAGAGGAGAGGAGAGGAGAGGAGAGGAGAGGAGAGGAGAGGAGAGGAGAGGAGAAGACCTTACATCAGGAAATAAGTTGGCCTGGTTCTGCTTCTGCATCAGTGAAAATTAGAAGTAACTCAACAGAAAGGAAAGAAAGGGCACAGGAAACAGGTACTGTGAGCGCATCCAGAGAGAGCATTTTGGAGATCCTTTCCCTCTCCCAGTCTTTGCATCGTCTGAGATCTCAGCAGCACTCTTGGTTGCATTGATTTGTTCCTTCCTTTTAGGAAAAGCAGACACTTTACCCAGTATACGAGCACTGGGCAGAATTCAAACCACTGCTGCAGCAAAACAGCATTGCGGGGTGTTTCAGCAGCTCTGGCTAATCTTATGCTCATTAGCAACATGCGTAGTTACGTAAAAGAGACACTAAGGCTATAATTCCACTATTCATTACCATTATTAATACAGTGACATACAAATACATAATGAAGACCTCCTGTCCCTAGGGAGGTCATGTTTCCAGATGCCTGCTGACCACAAGAAGGGCTGGGAGAGGGGCACAGTTTCTGAATTCCTCTAAAGCACTACCAGGCTGCATAAAGAGACCTGACCTCTTCTCCTGGACAATGACGAAAATGAACATTCTTATCTCTCATTGAAATTTAAGTCAGCCCAAACTGCAGGTACACCCACAGAGCACTAAATCCAGGGAGGAACATCCTCGGGGTCCTATATATTTTCAGAAAGACAAATCCAACCCCCCAGTCAGGAGATGTCCATGTCTGTTACTTAAAAGCCAATGAAGGAGAAAAAAAGAGTAATAGTGCTCGGCAGCCCTGAGGACCTTCATCTAAGCTGCTGCAAAAGGTCTGCGCTACTGCAGGCACAGGGAAGGACAGAGCACACTGGAGAGAAAAGTACTGGAAAGCGCCGCTGCTTGGTGGTAACTTGTGTGACAAATTTGACACCCGTTAGGCCTATTACTGCAGGATGAAGGAGTGCTGTGATAGGGGCTTTCGGAGTCTTTGTCCACTTACCAAAATAAATAGGCATTGCCTGCCTGAGAGGTGTCTTCTGGAGGTTAATACACTTAATATCCTTATTATATTCATTCCTCATTTTCTGACGGCTAAATCCTGGCTTGCCCTCGCCTTCATATGCTGTAGATTCAAGCAGATGGGATGCATACGTGCATTCCCCACCACATATTTTGGGCAGGGCCAGATGCAGCACAGCGTTAAGTACTCCCAGGTCACCCAGTGGCAACAATACTTACTTGCACCCCATAGACCCAGAGAAGCAAGCTCAGCTGTTTGGGGGCTAGGTCTGGAGACCTACCTTCCCCTTAAAGTCTGTCAGAAGCACTTCAGGAACAGCAATGCTTTTATCCAGCAAGCATAAAAACTTCTATACAGCTCACTTGCCCCACCCAGAGGCATTTTGCTCTGCATTGTGCAAATACTGAAGTTCTGCAGCCTCCAAGGTCCACAGGAGAGGGGGCAGATAACAGCCGTATCACTGAATTAAATCCAAGAGGCAGCAACGACGGTAGTGAGGGAATCCTACAGACCTTGACAATTATCAAGTTCAGGCCCTCTGGAGCCTTTCTTCAGTCTCTCAGAGTTGTGGAATTGATATGGAAACCTCTTTATTAATGTTCTTTCTTTTCCTCCCCTTCTCCCCAAGCAGCATCATCATTTATTAATTTATGATTAAATGAATTATTGATTCTCACTGCACCTGCAGTATTCGCCATTGTCCTTCTTCCCCAGAGGCATCTTTGACTGATGTGAGAACAGCAAGATGTCAGAGAGACAAAAAGAGGGAGAGAAGAAACTCACTGCTTACGGGACTTCAGACAAGCGTGCTCCCCACTGAAGTGCTGAGCTGCAGAGGGTGAACACAATGCACCAGGGCACAGCAATGGTGCCACCTTCTCAGAGGGCAGTGGAAAAAAAAAAAAAGTGGAAAGCCAAATTGCTCCTGATAAGGAGGGAATGAGTAGCAGAGCTATTCATAGGCATTCAGCATGTGGGGATGTATTATAAAAAAAAAAAAAAAAAAAAAAAATCGACTGCAGCATTAGAGTCAAGCCCTACACATTAACCTTGCACTACACATGGGTGGTTCTATGGCAGTGCACGCATACTTTTAATTTGACAAATAAATTAAGAC
>NW_008794088.1:1862699-1870330 GCF_000699145.1 Aptenodytes forsteri
GGGGGTTTTTAAAAAAAAAAAAAAAAAAAAAAAAAGGTCTGACCCAAAGAAGCAGCTTTTGTTTTTATTCAGAAAAGTCAAGCGGCAGTTCTTTGAATACATCACTGAAAAAACCTTCCAGGCTTTTGGCTTTTGCCTTGCAATTACAATCAACAGATGGTGATTATTTCACAGGCTGGGGCATCTGGTCAGCTCCTAGCCAAACATAAATAAAAGACTTTTGCGTGATTTTATCGGGCATTCTGGTCCAGAAACAAAAACAAGGTTGGGAGCAAAAGAAAAAAGGTAAAAGAGAAGAAGTGTTCAAAGTTCCCTGGTTTTGGAGATACTTCCTTTCCAAGAGAAAAGGCTTGGGGGGTTGGGGAATAAATACAGTATCTTTACTGAAATGTGCCCCTTGCACAGATGATCAGAGCTCAGCACTCATGAAACTGATGAAAATTTCTGAGCCAGAATCTCCCTGTCACGAATTAAACCTAAACCTTGACCCTTTATCTGGGCTTTGCAGGCCAGATAAACCTTCACCCTTTTTTATAGCATCTTTCACCCAAGCACTGCAATGTGCCTCCCCCTAAAAAGCCAGGCAAGTTTTACTCCATCTGAGAATGGGAGGAATGCATCAAGGTACTGCTCCTGCTTTTCATCAGGGAAAAAGGATAACCAAGCCACTGCAAGGAAACATCCTCTCCCCACACATCTTTCCTGGCCAGAAGAACTGCAATATTCTCCTTGAACTAACTGCACAGAAAACGCGCCTCCCGATTTTTGTCCTTCCTGCAGCCCTCACCTCCCCATGAATCACTGCTTGGCTCAACACCAAGTGCTGCACGCTGGCTCTGTGTGCCTAACCACTGCCCACCGAGGGGCTGAACCCACAACAGCGAGGGAAGACCTAATTGCAGCAGACGAATTACCCTCTTAGGTGGGAGGTGCGGGGCTCTGCTTCAGGGAAGCGTATTCCCAGATGACAGAGGCTTTGGGCATGCATGTGTACAAACAACCCCAGAAGAAATGCAGTGACCACATCTGTTGTTCCCGCACCCCGATTTTGTTACGCTCTGTTAGCCCACAACTCTGTTTCATCCCAAGCATATGTGAAAGGATCGCAGGTTTTACCTCCGAGCAACACAGGCACTACAAACCTCAGGAAGGTAAGAGGAGGTTATTACTTATTACCTGCATCTCACCCAGCACCCCAACAGATTTCCCCACTGCTTTGCTGCATATGAAAGCAGCTTTTTACTACCTCCCTGCTCTACCCTTTGCTATTCAAGGCACTGCAGGCCTGCCTCGCCTATCTGCAGAGAAGCTTCAGAGCCCTCATTGCTATTTTGTACTACAGGACGATGGTTGAAAATCTGGAAGGCGCTCAGCCAGAGAGCAATTTTGTTAGGAAAACAAGGCAAACACTTTCTGTTCCTGCCTTACACATGCCTCTGGGTTACTCAGCCATTATCTGCTAAATTAAGGCCAGCACGGCTGGCCTTAAGAGCCCATCCTGTACCAAAGTCATGGCCAACCGTGACTTCCTAGCCATCGCCGTGGGGCACGCGTGGCTGTCTTGAACTCTCCGGCAGCTTGTGCAGAATCCTCACCCGCTGCTCGTGAGCATACAAGCCCTGCTCCCACGGGCAGTGCGAGGAAAGAGATGAGGATCTCCTCCAGGTTCCCCACCATCACAGCTCGTGTTACAACATACTGCTGAAAGGTTTCAGACTCCCTCCCGGAGAGAATCGGCAGAATTTGGCCATTTCATTACGTGCTCGGCAGGGCTACAGGCGAGAGTGGAATTAGATGCCTGCTCTCTAGCTGAGGAGGAGTGAGAGGGACACCCTCTGGCCCAATTTATACAGCGGCATCGGAAGGCAATGGTAAAACAGGACCCGAGGTGGGGCAGGGGGCATTGACAGGTAATATAGGAGTGAAATCTCTGCAGAGAACACACGTACGTCATGGGATGAAGGAAGGAAATTACATTACACTCTACACGTACAGGGAACAAGCTTGGCTCTGAAATAAAAGAGCAGCACGCTACCCCACTGCCTCCTATTAAATTGATGGACTACATGGCTGTGCCCAGGGCTTCTCAAGATAAAAAGGTTCATTTCCTTAGAAAGCAAGGTTTTGACCTTCACGACCTTACTGGGACTGTGCGCGTTTACCCATTTTAATTTCAGATTAGCATCTCGCATTTTCAGTACCTAGGGGATTACTGTTTTCGCCTGTGCAGCAACTGCAGTTCATAAAAGTATTGGTTACCCTCCCCCTTGTTCACAAAATCAAGGCAGATCTGACCAGATGGCACATGCTCCTGCGCTCTGTGTCAGGCTGCATTAATTCAGGGGAAATGAACTCTCCTCCAAAACTATATTTATTTCAGACACCGCCATGCCCAGTTGCTGGGCTGTCCTCAGGAAAACCTAGAGCCAGCTCTTTTCCATGAGCTTAGCAGGGGAAAAAGGATGGCAAAGGCCTTGCTGGAAGTCTCAGATGCCAGGAATGAGGAGTACCCGCAGGCTCCCAGGTGGCTGGGAGTATTTCCGTGCCCCTTCCCCAGGGCTTTGAGGCAGTAGCTGTTTCCCTAATGCTCAAAGCATCACAAAGCAGAAGGTGCTCCCACACCTTGCTGGACCAGCCCAGTAACATCTTAAGACAGTGCTACTGAAACAGCTCAGCCTTTTTGGGAAGGTTGCATTACACTGCCATGCTAGGATCAGGAATGGGATTCCTCCAAGCAACAGAGAAAGGCAAAAGCTGTTCTGGAATGGTGGAGGGTGTGCAACTTGAGTTACTATCTAGATCCAGCTCTTTGACAGGCCCACTTCTGCGGGGTTTAGGCAAGACATTTCACCTATTTATAGCTCTGGCCATGCTGCCCATTGATGGCCCATTTCCTCCACCTTCTGCTGAAATAACTCTCCCCATTGCTGGAGACAGTATAGTGCGAGTGCTGGAAAGAGAGTCTGATTGGGTAAGAAATGCTCTTTGTTCCTCCCTGTAAAATGTTATTTACCATCTTATATAGCACATATAACAACACCTAAGTGCTATACTATAATTAGTAAAATCATGCAGAGAAACTGTTCATGTGGATAATGATACTTTGCGTCCTCCCATGTGGGTAGTTTAAGGTTGAATTAATTCATGTTTGCCCAGCTTTGCGAGGTCTATGGAAGAAAGGCTATTGTTATGCAAATAATTATTAATAATGACTCTTCCTGTGCTGCTCCCCATTAAATGTGCTCAATTATAAGTCAAAAGGTGTTTTCTCCTTGCTGCAAGACAAACTGGGTTCCGTGAGTGGAAATGTTGGTGCCAGTGTAGCTGGCAAGGGAGGACAGCTCTGTGGTGAGGGTGCTTTTCTGAGATTGAAGGCTCGGCTTCTGGATCCTCCTTTCTATGCTACAAGCAATACATGTGACCCTGGAAGTCACTTGGAAGAGCAGTCACACTGCCTACTCAAGGCATCAAACTCAGGCACAGTTCAGACGATCTCAACACAGACACAAGCCCATGCAGAGGGAAATTCAGACTACCAAATAGTATATAATTTGCCCACAGGTGAATAATTATCTTCATTTTACAGACTGAAGCACAAACACCTATGACAATAAAGCAGCTCTTAGAGGTACGGTGAGTATAAATGCACCATACATACAATGCTCAAATCCTACACTGAATAAGGACAAGTGTCTAACAAAGACAATTTTTAAGAACCCCAGGGTCTCAGTACAATGCGGGCATGAGGGGTTTGGTATCAGAGCCACAGTCCTTTGGAACAGATGTGCAAAATTGCTCCACAGCTGGCTGTCAAGGTCCCTAAGAGGTCTCCCACTGTGGATGAAGACAGGACCACACAAAGTAAGTAGATAAGTAATTTCATATTAAACAAGGCTTCTCCCAGATTGCAAGGTATATTATGAGCCACACAGGGGTCACACCAACACAATTCCCATAGGACTGTTGCATGACTGGGTGCCCTTCAACAAGTTCTCTTTTTTTATCCAGGAAAACTGTGAGGGCAGAAAAAGAGAAATTTAGGTATTGCCATAGTCTTTTTAGACCTTCATCAGCCCTGTACAAGAATAGTCTGACAGCTTATAAAAAAGAACAATTTTGTCCCCATGCTGTGCAAGGCTGCTTGCAGCTAGGACACATCAGCTTTACTGTGTTATTTCCACACAGGAAACAGCCATCGGTGCAGCAGGTCTGATGTATCCCAAGCCCTCACGCACACTTGCTTTGGTGAGGGATTTCTCAAACAGAAACACAGAGAAGCAAGAATTAAGTTACACCTTTGGCTCCCAAGGCAGCAGCTTGTGTGCACAGGGCTCCTGGACGGGGTAGGCTCTGACAGACGTTAACAGGGCCCCTGCAAGTGGTCACCCTCCATCACTGACCATCATTTTTGCAGGGCTCCCACTGCACTGAAGTTCACAGAGGCCTAAGGCAAGACACAAGGTAGTAAGGTTTGAGATGGATGTCTTCCTGCATCTTCAGCAGCTGCGGACGCTAGAGAGTCTGCAGTCAGAACCTAGCTAAAGCAGGGTTTGAGGACCACAAGAGACAGAAATGATGCCTGCTCAACTCCCTGTAGTTCTGCAGATGCAATCCAGCTAAGCATCAAGGAAAACTGATTTGTGCCACATGAATGAGCAGGTATGAGGCGAAGGCACTCCTGGAACTGATGTGGTAGAAAGAAGGCCCTTCTTCTCCATTTTATTTATCTGCTACCCTGCTTTCACAGTAGCTGTGATAAATAGATACTAATCATTGTCACAGATGGTTCAGCGTTCAGATGTGTGCCCTTCCCTGAGGCCCCTGGAAGAATGCATATTGTGTGTGTTTTCATGAAAAATACAGCCAGCCCCACTGCTTGCATAGGTCTGAAGATTTGCTCATTCAGTCATCGGTCCAAGGCACAAGCACTTGCAGTCCACCCGCAATTACCCAAAATCTTCAAGAAACAGACCAAGGTGTTATAGTGTATGGATGCTGGTGTAGCTGCCAGCAAAAGAAGTGCATGCCCTAAGCCCTGCAGAACAGTGTGTCTAGGATCTGATGTTTAAGGGATTTCCTAGTGATTTCAGCAAGCTGATAAGAAACATCCTAGAACAAGTCTGATTTGAACTGTAGCAAATTTAACCTAAGAAAGCTCTTCCTCGCTGTCTTGTTTTCAGCTGAGGGAAAGTCAGATCTCTGGGCAACATTTCCAGCCACCAGGAGTGATGACTTCATGTTCTGAAACACGTGAATCCCTTCAATGTTAACTCCACAAGCAGCAGTAAACAGGGTGGGCAGTAAGGACGTATATGGCTGACATTTTAGATAGGTCTCAGTAGTTCAATCACATATGGATTTTTATTCCAGCCCTAACAGCTTTTCCTTAGGCTGTTTCTCACAAACAGGTTCATGTCACTGGGGTCTGCTGTAGTAGCCCACTTTGGCTAGGATAAGACATCTTTGATTACGGAGGACTTCTGTAAATGAAATTCTCTAAAGACTGGAATCGGTCTTTAAAACATCACAGCTGGTCTTCCCTATAGAAAGTAGAGCTCATAGGACACTTTCTGTGGGCTGATGAGTGTCCTAGGACTGGATGAGGAATCCAGATAATAATCTTAAAAGATCCAAAACCATTATATGTGTGAGTAAAGTATTGTGTTACCTACACAGCCACAAGTCTTTAGCTAAAGACTTGTGTCTCTCAGGGGCTTTGAAGACTTTTAGGCCTTTTTGTCAAGAAGAAAACGTGAGACTGGCACAGGAGAGAACACAAGGGTGGTAAGTCCAGGCAGGTCACAAAGATGAGAGCTTCACTTCCCCCCCGCCCCTGCCTTGGACCCACTTGTCTAGAGCAAAGAGAATATTCACAGGCAAGAAATATACTTGATTTTTTGAAATGGCAGCAAAGATGCCAAAACTCGGGTGCAATTAGCCTACAGGTAAAGTTCAAGGTTTTCAGTTTAACATCCCAGGTAAGGATGCTATTAATGATCATGCATTGTGCTGGTAAATCGCAGAAACGCAATTGCCAGGGTCACAAAAGGACAGCTACTGCCTCAGCACTCTGGTTAAACTTAATTCTTTCAAAGAGGAACAAAAAGCTTCTTGAGCAGCAGAATATCCGAAGCCTGATTTCCTACAACTGTTTGGTATGTGGCTTCTCAGGTGTCCGGTAACCCATCCGAGTTCCCACCGCAGCCATTGCAGAACTGAATAGCACCTTCCCACCCATCCCCAACAACAATGAGTTCCCTGTCTTTCTTCAACAAGTTACTCATGAATGACTGATCCTCGGTGACTTTTTGGTTAGCTTTTGCTCTTCCTGTAGAAAGCGTCTCTTCTGCAGAGGCCTGCTTTGCCACTGGAGAATATTTGCTACCTGGATCCTGCGCACAGGCCCGAACAGAAGCATCCAAGAAACAGAGCAGCAGGCTCTTTCTTGGATGCGGTTAGCTGTCTGATTGCTCTCTTGTAAGACTGGCCCTGGGGGATAGTTGTGACATATGACTGCAGTGCAAACACTGCAGGTCTTCCCTAAGCTGGGGGTTACTCAGGATCTAGTACAACTTTCATGTTACTGGTAACATATGAGCAGCATCAGGAGAAGAAACACTAGATGACTTATGTGCCCTGCAAAGACCAGGCAAGAGGTGAAACAAAAGACTCCCTTCCAGACCTGGAGCCTAGTCACTGACCGGTGAACTCGCATCAGTCTTGGCAGTCATGTCTATCAACTCTGCTATCAGCTCTGCACGATGCAGCTTAAGACTCACGATGAACCGCTTCATGTAATGGACACCCCCAGCACAGGTGAAGGCCAAAAATTTCCCATACCATGTCTGCCAGGTCATGAGAAATGCCAATACATTGTGCTGTAGCAGAGGCACAGCCAAGAGGAGGAAACCAGTTTCCAGATTTCACAGTTCAGCAATCCCCTAGACCTGCTGAGGAAGAACATCTCTGCTCTCTGCAAGTTTTAATGGAAAAGGAGAAGGGCCTAAAATATCCCCTGCTAGTCTGTCCGTGGAGGAGATCCCACAACAGCGCGGTTACAGCGCACATCAGAAATGCAGGTCTTAGATGTATGGCAAGATGCTTTTCCAAGTGAGGAATGTGCAGTTTCACTTATTTACAGCAATGCTCCACACCTTTCCTACGCTACCGGCAGCTCAAAAGATGCACAGCCAGCGCGAGACAGCTGTTTCGGCATCAGCCTTTGTCACAGAAAAGATGCTGTGAATAAATCATACGCTCCTGAGTTACTCTGGCCAACGGGATACCCCAGTATAATTAAACCCCCTGTTTTACAGACTGTCAAATTGAGACACGAAGCATTGACCTGACCTGCCATGATCCCACAGGCAATGAATGACCAAGGCAGGAGGAGCAGCTCTCCCTAGCCTCCCAAGAAGGCACACGGATGAGGAGGAATAAAGAAGGCACGTCTGCTTTCTTGCTGCTCTACATCGTCTTTTCTAAATCCCACCTTCTGTCTGCAGGCTTGCGATGCACACTTGGCACTCATGTCAGCCCACCACATACACCACTGATCACGGACCAGGCTTCACAGGACACTTCCTGCTTGTTTGTTTGCTAATGAATATTATTTTTAAAAAGTAAGGGGG
>NW_008794088.1:1870589-1910329 GCF_000699145.1 Aptenodytes forsteri
GGGGGAGGACAAGGGAGCCCGGAGTGAAGGCTGCCTCTGCGCTCAGTCTCTATGGAAATAATCCACAATGCTAATACATCCCAAAATGGTAATAAAGCCTGTGTTCTCTTATGTAATCCCATAGTAAGAAAGAGCTCTGTCGGCTTGCCTGACAAATGATATCTCTGTAACCTTGGAGGGGATTATTACTAAAAAACACAGGGTGGAAAAACAAAGCAACACACACACACACAGGCGCATGCAAATCCATCAGATGCAGCAAAAGGACAAACAGCTCCAGCCGGGCTCCTGCGCACCGGCCGCACGATATTATGTCTCTGCCATCAAACGGGGAAAGGACCTCCTGGCAAAGCAGCAGCCCTGCCCTGGCTCCTCCTCTGCTCGCAGCCCCCCCCCTCTCCCCAGGTACCTCAGCACCAGGAGCAGGCAGAGGGCAGGTTTTCCCCCCTTCTGTCCTCCTTTCCTCCCTCACCCAAAATGAACATTCAAAGCCCTGGCAGCTGGCCAAATCCAGTTTGCCTGCGTCACCGATGCACGTGGATTCACATCTGTCCTGCCCAGCGGTGATGCAGCCAGGGCTACGTGCCTCCCCGAGGAGGATTCATGCCCCCAAATCCATCAAGTTGTGTGTCAGCAAGGGGGGAATCGCACTTTTTCTGGGCACAGCTGAACGCTGCTGTAAGGCTACCCAGTTTGTCTTATACGTACAGGGAGACGGGTTTGGAGGCTGGGGTACGCTCATTTTGGAGCTGTCTCTAAGTTTGGCTGGTGAACCACAAACCAAAGCCAGGCAGCTCTTTGCTCTTGTGCCTCAGGTGCAGAACAGAAACAAAGCACCACCAGATTAACACCATGCTTCACAACGTGAACCGCAGCATATGTCCACACAGGTAGCCCTTTCACCACCTTCCTCTACTCCTCTCTCCCCCCGCATACGGTGCCCCTCTGCGAACATGGAAGGGGATCCACCAGGTCACCCAGGAAACCCATCAGAGGTGCAGGTCTAACACAGTAATTGCTTGAGCAAACACTCCTGTCCTCATGTGGACCAGCCAGCCCTGAGCTCCTTCCTCCAAGTCATGGCAACCAGGTCAGGAGGCTGACCCCAGGAGACAAGTCACATGCAATAATATTAGCACCAAGCTCTTATCTTGGTGCCAGCAAAGGATGGTGACTACTCCAGTATCTCTTTCCCACAGATGAAAGCATGGGAACATTTAGTGAAGCGCCAGAAAACTTTCTTGGGAATGAGAGATGACATCAGGCGAGTTTCCATGCCTGATTGAACATTCACCCTTTCATGATGAGCTGCGTTTAAGAGACTTTTAATGTTTTCTCAGACAGCGGGAGATGAATGAATAGGGAGTCTCAAGTCAGAGAAGATTCCTGAAGGCAGGAGAAAGCCAATTCTGAAGAAAAATCAGTCCTAACACTTAAAAAGACGTTGTTATGACATTTAAAAGACACGTTTAAGGGAGCACAGCCTTTACCAGTCAGTGCATGTAGAGAGCTCTAATTCATACTAGATGTATGCAATGTGACTGCCTGGAAAATAAAGGGTTGCAATCATTATTCACAGCAGTCACATTTTTTTAATTAATAACCTTGTAATTGGTATCGACTTAAACCAACTGATGACAGTCTTATGATGAGCCATTCCCAGCCAAGCTTCCTACCCAATTGCCCTCAGGTCAGGAAAACAGTGAACTCCATTATCGGGCAGAAGCTTTCCACCCCGCAGCAGTCTCCTTCTTGGGCCACAGAGAGGTCACCCCACGCACAAGACGCAGCAGCCACCCTACCTCCACGGCCTTCCTCCAGCCCTTGCTTGCTAGCACCATGGCCGCACTGAGCCTCTACCATGCTGCAGCCTGGCTTCCACAGGCCAGCATTTCAAACACCAGCACTTTCTGGTGCAGTGATTTCCCTACGGGGAACTACGATTAAAAAAGGTGATCCCACAGTCAGGGCCACCAGAGCCCCTTCCCAATGCCACCCTGGCAAAGAAAGCAAAGGCTAATCTACCTCCAGGCATTCGTTTCCAGGAAGCAGAAGGAGCAAATCTTGCTCCTCTGTTCAGTCACAGGCTCAAGCAATGGAAGTCCCTCCCCCAAGATCTGCAAGATGCGGTAATTTTGGACATCTCTGACATAACTGCAATACGCAGCTTGGACAGGCCTCTCTGAGGCACAGGGAAAGGAAAAAGGGCAGCGGTGACAAAGGGCAGCGTTGTCTCCGCAGCAGCTCAAGCCGCGGCCTCACCTAAGACAGCTCACAGCTAAAAAGAAAGCCCTGGGGCAACACTTCTGGCCTGAAGCTCATTTACAGCAAATTTCGGGAGAAGTTTACTTCCAAAAAGAAAAGCACAAGTCACCTGGGTACAGAAGGCACCACAGCAGCCCCTCTGTAAGGCTCTCCCTGGCCGCAGCACCAGGCACACCAAGGGGATGGAGAGGCGAAACTACGGGTCTGGCATCAGGGCTGGGCTCGGGGCGTCCCCCAAAACGGTGCCCTGCTTCCCCCTCCCCCTCCCCAGCGGGACCGAAAAAGTCCCATTTCTCCCCTAAGCCTCGACAGGGCGCCCACGGGGCTTCCTTCAGCCGGCATCCCGCGGAGGGCTTCCCCCCTCCGCTACCAGGGAGCAGCGTTAGAGGGCAGTGCGCTGCCTCGAAAGCGGGATGCGTGTGTGTCCCCCCACCCCCGGGCCAGGGCCACGGGCAGGGTGCCCTCCCGGCTGTCCCTCAGCATCGCCGCCGAAGGAGGGGGCCGCCACCCTCCCCCCGGCCCAGGTCCGTCCGTCCGTCCCCGCCGCGGTGGCCGCTGCGGCGAGCCCTGCCCGCCGCCTCCCCCCTCGCAGGCGGCAACCGGGAAATTCTGCAGGGGCCACGTTTCAATTAGAAAATGCCCGGGTTTAATTAAATAAATGTGAAGCTGGATAATGCAATCAGGAGATTTGCCTGCGCTCTTTTCTTTTGCAATTCAATTTATTTTGTGCTGTCCCCACACTTTTAGTTTTCATATGCCAAAGACTTTTGCATTGATCACTCGGAGCTGCATTGCAGAATTTGCCAGGGACAAAGCTGGAAGCGCTGGCTTTTGAATAAAGGGCAGTTGGAACTTTTCACAGCTGGGGATGCATCGGAGGCAGCCTGCTTCTGCAGCAGAGGAACTGATTTTTCCAGATTTCTGAGCATCAAAGTTCCCACTGACCGCAAGTGGTGTTCAGCAACGCTCCTGAAAACCAGGTGCAAAAGGATGAGGAAATACACTGTCCCATCTATATAACTAGGGAGGGCAAGCGAGTAAGCATGCACACGCACGTGCATGCAAGCGAGCACATAAACCGACAGGGTATGTTTGTTCTGCAATCCTGCAAACACTTCATTGGTTTCCTGAGCACACAATTGTTAATTTTAAGGTTCTAGAAACCAAAATTACAAAACAAAAACAAGATTTTTGCTTTCAAGAGCCAGTTCTGGTTGCTAAGTGACTACAATATACTTCTCTATCACATCATTTGAAAAACCCCCGCACTAAGAGCAAGGAAATTGCTAGGTTAGGACATCAGGAATGTGCCCTAGCAAGATGATGAATTTTATATATGTATTTGTACTACAGTAGCACTTAGAGACCCCTGAGAGCCATTGTCTTTGGTAACGTTAAGAGTAAAAGATGGTTCCAAGGAGGTCTTAAATAAGCTAAAATGGGGCACAACAAGTTGGTGTAAGAAACCATAGCACAGACCTGGAAAAAAAGGAGGGCAAGAAAGCAGTTCTATCAGACTGGAAAGAAAACCCACCACAGACAGAATAAACTGTAAAGGGAGATATTCTACAGGCAGAACTGGTGACTGAGGCTGTAATAAACTATGCTTAGACGGAGAGCTGGTGGGGGGCTTGAGGGAAAGAACACAAAAAGGTAAAAGCATGAATGAGGGGTAAAGTAGGAAAGTTTTAAAACTAAGGACAGAAGTTTGAGAGAACAGGGGACACCAGAGGAGCATCCTGCAAGAAAAAAGCTCATAGTGAGGGTACAGACAGTTATAGGTGAAAATCTGGAGGGAAAAATATGAAAGTTTGATAGACTGTAGGCAAAGATGCAGTAAGAGCTGAACCTATCAGTTGAAGCAGCACAATCAGTAATAGCTGCAAGACAGCAGGCACTAGTTCTGGTTTCTGTAGCAATATATGCAAAAATGCTCAAACTGAGAGAATATGATTCCTCTGTGTTTTATCAAGCATCACATAATGAAAAGTATGAAGCGACTTTACTTCCCTTCCCTAATAGCTCTGGAATTCTTAAAAAGGACTATTGATTTTATTTCCTAAACACTATTTTCCAGAATGCTTGTCCATAAGAATTATTGTCAGTGAATAAATTAATCAGCTGACTATGCCTGTGAATAGTCTTTCTGCTCGCTGATTCTTAGGAATGCTGGCATCACTGTCTGGTATAAAGTCTGCATGTAACTATAATAAACCCCGTTGTTTTGTAAATACCCTTTTATTCATGAAACAGTGCTATGCTTTCCCATACGGCTCTCCTACATCCCTCTCAAACAGGAATTTCACATGCAGTGCCAAGCAGGGAACAAAAACAAGCAGGCACAGATATTTTGCCACGGACTTCAGAGTATCCACACACAGGGTATGTGCCTGGGAAATGGGTAGGAGGGGGCTGGCACATCAGGGCTCTAGCTATGTACAGACATGATGCCTGGAGTCTTCTCCAAGCCAGAGGACCACAGCAGCACTGAGACCTGGGACTCTGGTCCAAGCATAACCGCCCACTAAATATCCACCTCAGAGAAGCTCAGAAAAGACCAAGAGAGTTTTCACGGATAATTCGGAAGGAAAAATGGCAAAACTTGATTGGTAATGAAATTAGAGAGGTGGACTTGCTTTTAAGCCAAAAAGCTATGATTACTGTCTATATATACAACACTTATGTCATTTATTGAGATCACACTGTGAGTTTGTGTGGGTGTACGTCAGTATTTTGTCACCCACGCAGTTTTCAAGCCTGCTGGTCAGAAAATTTAACAAAGCAGTAGACACCTCCAAGATATAGGTTCCTGTAAGTTTTGTGATATTGAGGGGATGAGTAAATGTGTGTTGTGACAAACTGTTGTAACAACTCAACAGACAGCTGCCTGGTTTCGCCTGCCAGGCAGTCAATCACCACACATAGATCCCAAAGCCAAGTACTTGTCAGACCAGTACCTGATCAAGCAAATAGGAAGGAGAGGAGAAAGTAAAGGATATTTCCAAAGGTCACAAGAGATGTAGGAAGGAGTTGAGTGTTACCAGTTGCGGGGGGACGGGGACGTGGAAATCTTTGGCAGGGCACAGGGTGCCTAAAGATGTGTGGACTCTGCAAATGCTGTGGTGCTTGATCCTGGGGATGTCAGCAGAAGAAGATAGCGTTGCAGGAGTGCTGGGGATGTAGGACAGGAACCTGCAGGCAGCCAAGTTCCCAAATAAGCTTTTCTTTTTGTGTCAGCAGGTGAAAATACCATTTTCTTTAAAGGTCTATAAAAGAGGGGTAAGTACCAGGTAGGTACATACGCAAATCAGTGTAAGCAAGCTCCTTCTAGGCACGCCCACACACTGCACAGTGATGTTAGCTACACATGTATGAGCAGCACTGTCCTCATTCACCCAAATGTTGCCAGCAAGCATGGAGAAATCAGAGCAAGCCCAAGCAGAGTCCACTCGCTCCTCACATCCCTGCCTCATGCCCTGTCCCCGAGGTCATGAAGTCTCTTGTCTCTATTTCCAAACTGAGCTTCTGTACCTCTGGGGCTTATAAAGTGTGTTGAACAGCACTTTGCATCTGAATGATGCCTGATCATTATCTGTAGAGATATTCAGAATAACTGAGTATCTAGAAGCAACCTCTGCAACACGCATTACCATCTAGCAGATAAGTTACAGATCTACCAGGCCATCTGTGACCGAGGCTTTGGTCACCCCTGCACCACAAACCCCCCATGTCCTCAGACAAGTCACTTCACCGTGGCTATCCATGCAAAAACCAGATCTGTATCCTCTCCCTCATTGCCAAGGAGGCACAGTAGCGGGGAGTTCGGGGGGGGAATAATTTAAGGTTAATAGATGAACTGCTCTATGCTGTTTCAGTGCCACTACTTCCCAGTCTTGAACTGATACATTTTATCTCTGTAATCATCTGGGTAAAAAAAATGGCTCACAAAGACTTGCAGGTCCTTGGCCATCCTCTCCTCCTCCAAATCTTGCAGCTCCTGCCCCCCTGCCCCGGTACCACACGGCTCCCTGCCAGGATACCCGAGTGCCTCTGGCATGCCACGGGTTCAGAGCGGTAACCAAACACGGCTCCTCAGAATAGACACACTCCCCCTGTGGCTCCCACCCCCCTGCATCTTCAGTAACCCTACCCCACCGGGGCAGGGGCTGGAGGCAGGAAACCAGGCGGGCTAGCAGAACAGGAGACACTCAAGACTCCAGGGATTAACTCTATCCACCAGGCGCAACTGCTGCCGGAGTCCTTATCCCCACCCCATCGCCAAATCTTCATAACAGGTGGAGAAGGAGGGGGTGGCCACCACCCTCGCAAGAATCCCCACATGCATGCCTAAGGGCTGGATATAACCAGGTACAGCCAGAGGCATCCTGGCAGAGGGACTAAGACGGCGAGCCAAATAAAGACATGGAATTCGGCACCCAAGTGGAGATAAAAATACATGGACTTCACCCCTGCCCTGAGCAGAAGGAAGGGCCAAGAGAGCTCGCTGCCAAACCCAGCCAACTTCATTCTGCCCTTCCCAAAAAGTTTCAAAAGACACAGCAAATACAGACTCAACTACAACATGCAAGTCAGGCCAAGCATGCCAGGAGCCCTTCAGCAGCGCTCACAGACATCGCTCCACCAACGCAGGCATTGCCCGCTCTGCACCCGTGGGGCGGATGGCCTGGACCTGCCACAGGGGCTCCTCTCAGGCCCCGGGCCAGCAGAGTCAGTGTTACTCCTGGGACACTGCTCCCAAAGGGTAAGACTGGTGCCACACCACAGGTAAAGTGAAACTGGGTGTACAAACTCTGCCAGGTCCGTGTGGGCTCAGAGGCTGGGTATCTGCATGGCATCCCAGGAACCACTGCCGATAGGGAAGAGCTGCCCAGGGCTCACAGAGGGTGAGGAGGCAAGGGCAGCCCGAGGCTGGCGGATGAACGTGACAAAGCCTGGGAGATGGCCAGGCTTCTCGGACAGGCACAGCTGGAAAAGGAGCCATTGTCCTCGAGCATCCTGCCCCGGACACTGGGTGAAGTCCCATGACCAAGCGGCTGGCGGGTCTGCGTGTAAGCCCAAGGAAAAGCAGGGAGGGAAGCTGTGGGAGAAATGCAGGAGCAAGGGTAAGAGCTCCTGGTTGTGCACGGCTTGAAGTGGGAGGAGTTGCGAGACTGGGGGGACACAGAGGAGGGATGAGTCTCAGAGAAAACTAAAAAGAAGCAACAGCCACTAGACAGAAAACACAGACGCCATTTTTCTGCACCACTGAACTGAGTCACTTAGTCTTTAATGAGACCAATGATGTACTAGGAAAAAAAGAAACCCACCCTCCGCCTGAGCAAACGAGGCATTTCTAGTGCAGAGCACACGAGAACAGGTCAGAGGGCTACCCTACGTGCATCTCTGACAGCACGGCACAGCACCATGATGAGCAAGGCACACGGCACGGGTAGGATGGTAGCACAGTATGCAAGGCAGCGGAGCTACAGAAGTGATGAGACTGATCAAACTGGACACACTGGGGAGGGCTGGTGAAGGGGCCAGTTTGGTGGGCTGAAGCCCTCAATCCAGGAGCCTTGGGGGAGTTCAGTCTCAGATCTGGGCTTCAATGCTTCACCTTTCACAGGGAGCTCTGAGTATGGCGCTATGCCCCATCACAGTTCAGACCAGAATGCCGTGTTTCATCTGCTCCGAGAGAGACAGATCTCACCTGTGGATGCAGCCCTTTTGATCCAGCTGCTCTGCATTACCATGGGACAGACTACTGACGCAGAAACCCGATGAGACCGTGAACAGGGGTGGGGGGAAGCTATAAAGCTATAAGGAGGTAACTCTAGATATAATTTGTGTGTGATGTACCGGACTCAGCAGAGCAATGGATCTGCTCCACTACCCAGCAGCTGGTGCAGGTCTAACATAACGGAAGGCACTTTCACATGTGTAACAGAGTGATCAAGAAATACGGGGTAACAGGAGAAGGACAAAGCCTGCCAGTAACCTGGAACAGCACAATCAAGGTGTCACTGTGCAGTGCATCTCTGAGACACAGAGAATGAGACACACATCATTCGGCAGAAGAAGGTATACATTCAGGTAGAGCTATTCAGGACAAAAAAACACAGCCCTTGCTAATGTGGCAATAAATGCAATCAATACAGATTGCTGGAGCAATCAAGTTGTTCTAGAGAAACCGATACCTACGGATATCATGATCAATAATGCAGGATTCTTTAAATACCTCAAGAACAAGAAATTTTAGTGCCTGGATTGAGCACCTTGGTTTGCTGGCACTACCTTACTTTGGAGAAACACAGCCCTTTTCATAGATAGGTTTACTGGAGGCAGGATTATGTCTATATTTCACCAGCCACTCTCCACAGGTGGCTTCCCTCCCCCTCCCTAGATGGCTTCAAAGCTTCACCAATCTTATGGCTTAGAGGTGCCAAACTGGATTGGGCAGACCCAGTGTACTCTGCAGCAGCTGAGAGCCAGACACTGACATGCTGACAGGGGCAGCAGCCATGTCACCTATATTCAAGTTTTTAGCAAACTGAATGCAATATGGATCACACGCTCAGGGATGCGGTATCTATGTTAACTGCTTTTACATAAAATGTGCTTTAATTCAGCTCCTTCCTATATGCCTCCCCCCCATAACTATCAATGACTTTACAAGAAGTCTCTGAAGCAGAGGAGCTGTCAGGAGGCTGTAGCAGCTGAGCATGAGACAACAGGGCTCTTCACACTTCAGCAATACGTTGGAGGCAGTTAAGATTTGTGGTATTCACACATTTGCTGGATATTATTATTGCTCAGTGATGAAGGAGTTAACTACGCCAGCACTTACATTTTTGGGTTTAGATCACGCCTCTCTGGACTAACTGGCCTGCTCGCCCCTGCAAGAGCAACCATTGCAAACACCTTTTGCAACTCATTGCAGAAAACCTCCTGCAGACTTGGGAGCCCCTCATGGCATCCTCAAACATCCAGCTCTGTCTCTGAGGTATGCTTGAAAGGAAGGGGAAAAAACTAACAGAAGCTGAGATTTGTCAGTATTGCCGAAATTCTGCGAGCCTGGCTGCAGCTAGGGTCGTAAGGATGGCAGAAGCACTACAAGAGAGGAGATTTGGTTCAAGTAATGGCCTAATGGAAGGGGAAGAAGGAAGAAGACAGCTGATCTGAGAGAAGATAAAGAGGGGCAAAACAGAGCACAAAGCAGAACATAGTAACAGATCTTGTCTGGAAATATCATCTGCACAGGAGATGGTAATCCCTCACAGAAGGAGACAAAAAAACATGTCCTGGAAAAGGTGTGCAGAAGTGCTGTATTTGCTAAAGGAGTTTCTCCAAATAAAATCATTTCCACCTTCAGCCCACCCTGACCACAGAATAATCACCCAGCTTCAGCGACAAACTGGGGCAGCAACCCAACTGGGAGGACTGATGATGAGAAATAGATGACATGCACAAATCAACACATACATATATGCACCCACACAAATGTACAGAGGAAATTCCTTAGTAATTTACTTAGGCTGCTCCAAAACCCTCTCCAAGGCAGACGATGAAAGCTTTGCCCTCCTGTGTCTATCCTGTGACAGGTAGGCAAGTGGGGCTGGCGGTGGAGGCTTCCTACAAAGTTATCAGGCACCGACCGTTTTGCTGGAGGCAGAATGCCCAATGCTCTCATAAAGGATCACAAGTCCCCGTTTCTACGGAATTCTGACTGTCCCCAGACAGGGGACAGTCATACCCTTCTCTTGGGAGTGAAATATTGATAACCTTTGTGCAAAGCAAACAGCCCAAGGATATGACTCCAAGAGGCTGGAGTGCAAGAAAGAGACCCTATAAAGGGACAGCAGCACAGGGCAAAGAGCTCTTACCAGCACCAGCATGCAAGGCTGCATGTTGGACTCCTCAGCTTCCTATTTCAGTGCCCCAGGCTCAGTAGCCTAGCTGCTTAGGAGAGCCCAGTGCTCCTTACCTCCCCCCCAAATGCGTACCTTCACTGCAGGCTTATCCTCAGCTCTTCCATGGCTGTTGCCCCTGCTCACACACGCATTTTGGATCTGGCATGTGAGCTCAGTCCTTGCTAGAGGCCCAGGTTAAACCCAAGTGCTGGTTCCACTCCTGCAGATAACCCCACCTACTCAGCAGTGTGGGCAAGGGGTCCTCCTGGTCCTGCCCATAACTCTTCTGAGATGACACCTCAGTGCCTTACCTCGTACGTGATACCTATGCCGTACCTACACACTCCCAACGTATCCATTATCCCCTAACAAGCCTATCTTCCCCAGACCAGCCTTTAAATACCACATTTTGCCATGCTGTCCCCTGCATCAACACTTCACTTCCAGAGCAGCAGGCAAAGGAAGCTGATGGGAAATCATTCACTTCCTCCGCCAACACCACCTTACCACATGCCAGGGCCAGGGACCTGCTAGACCCCCAGCCTATGGCCAGGAGGACCTAAAGTTCAGAGATTTGCACTCAAATCTGCCACTGTGTAATGACCTTACACAAGGCAGGTTTCCAGCAGGATTTCAGGCCAGGAAAAATCCAAAGCCCTCAAGCTATGTATCAAAAAGATGAAAGATCGTATCCTTCATCCTCAGCATTTACAAAAACGTGTAGCAGACTCAGCAGCAACTTCCAGCTGAGAGACTGACTGATGACCTGCAATGAGGACAAAGGCACCTGAGGAATCACCCAGAGCACGAGCCACAACATGCAGCCATCTCTCAACTGCTGTTGATTCAGGAAAACCATCATTTGGGGTAAGTAAGCTTCACTTAAGTAAACTTCCCTGTGCTATGGGAAATCTCCATAGCAGGACCCCAGCAGGTACCTGATTTACACAAGTTTTCGCTGAACCTTTTTGCAGTGAAATCCTGCTCTGCCATTCAGATCAACTGCCCATGTGGCTCTTCAGGACTATTTACGTTGCACTGTGTGTGTAGACAGGATCTGGGAATGTAACCTGTTCTGCTGTTCATACCTCTCCCAGTACAATACAGAGCTTCCCTGCTGCCCGCGCTCTTGCACAGATACTGGTAAAACCAGTTGGCTAGCAGTTCTCCAAAGCCCAAAGTGCCCAACAGAGCAGCTCTATACCCTGCAGCACAAAAAGGAGTGCAATAAGAAATGCCACGCCAAGGGTGAGCTTATGAGACCACCTAATATAGCTGGGAATAGCCACACATCCCCTTGAAAAGCAGTAGCAGCAAGCTGCAAGATACTTGCAGGGCGAGAACCACACTTCCGAGATTCAGCCTTCACCGGAGCACCGGTCCCACCGGAGCACACGGCGGCTGGGTTTGAGTTGTACAGGTGCTTTCCTCTGGCAACGGCTTTGAAGGCTGCCCATTCATCTGATTTGTGAGTTATGTAATCACCAGAGGAAAATAGGGTTTGTTTGCTTGCTTTTTGCTTTAATAGAAGTCATGTAATCACTTTAGGTTTAAGCTCCAGTCCAAATCGGACTATTTTTACATTTCAGGCTTGATCTCTCTGGAAAGAGGATGAGTCCTTTTGCCTGGCTTACACAGACGAGTTGTGATAACACAGTGGCTGCCGGAGGACTACATGGAGAGCAGCGTGTCCCTTCTCATCCTGAGCCCTGGGGTGCACTCACTGGTTGCTCACCCCGTAGCTCCCAGGTAGAGATCCCTGGGAGATGGTGTTATAACCTGAACCACGCGGCCTGGACAAACCTTGAACACTTTCATTTCCCAAGTCTTGCTCTAACTTTCTTGCACCTATACATCCCACTGCCATCTCCCCAGAAGTAATTAATTCTCTATTTCATCCCAGGTTTTGAGCTCACCACATTGTTCAGCATTTCTGTCTAAAATCCGGCAGCCATTGCTTTCATGATCCTTCCCTTGGCATTAGCTGTCACTGTGCATGCTACCTACCATCTAAACATTGAGGTGCTGAGTTTCAACCAAAGGGACCAAGAAAAGATTTGCACACTTTAACAAATCATACCTTCCATTACACGGGTGCTACCATGTGCACAGACCAAGCCTTAACCATCTGGAATAAAACGGGCTTCCCCGCTACGCTATGCCTGCTCCCCATTTCTCTGCATTTGCAGCAGAGACTGCCTTCTGCTGAAGACAGTCCACACTTTAGAGGTGCTTAGACCTTGGCCCTAGCCATCATAGGAACAAAATCTGTGTATAGACCTTCCTCAAAGCGCAGAGTGTTTACAAACTGATTTATTGCCCCAGGCCCCATCAGAGGCTGTTTTTACTCCTTGTCAAACGATTTGGATTTCATTCAACACTTCTTCTCAGGCAGAAACGCCCATCATGTTGGCAGCAGGATTAAAATGGCATGTGAGCCAGCCAGGGAAAAAATGTCCCCATTAATTTTTCATCTTTCCTCAGGCAACTCTGCCTATAGATCTACACAGGTATTAAGAGCCTTGTCAACTAAAACCGTTAGCTCATCTTCCTCCTGCGGCCCCGGTGCACAGCCAGCAGAGCTGCCGGCTCAGCAGTGGAAGGCAGCGACCCTTTCAGAGTGGCTGTGCCTCTGCCATACCGGGGGGTCTGGGGCACCTGCTGAGGCCGAGGGCAGGTCCCCATGTACTGAATGCACAACTTCAGCCACCCTCCTTCCACAGCACCCCCAGGGACAGCCAAGCCAACAGTGGCCGGAGAGCATTTTCCATGGGGAGTCTGATGCCAGGTAGTCCTTTGTGCTGGCTATCACTGGGCAACCCATCACTTTGAATCAGAAGTGCTTACACAGCCTAGAGCATCCCTCCACTGCACACCCTCAGCCCTCTTCAGCAGGGCCCACAGAGGTTAGACGACGCTGGGGAATCGCGTCTCTGTGAATGGGCGTCTCACCAGGAGACACCGAGATGCTGTGGCTGAAATCCTCCCACGCTTTGCCCCAAAGCTTTTAACGACAGCAGCAAGGGTGATCCCACCTCCAAGTTCACAGAGCTTCTTCGCTCCAACCCATACTCAGTCCCCTCTTCTCTGACATCGCGTCTCCCTTCAGCCCTCCCCAAACAGAGAGGCACTGAAAGAGATGTCAAAAGCAATCATCCCTGTAAACACAAGAAACCTGTAGCCACCCTTCCTTAACAGCTCTGACACAGCCAGGCCTCCCACTGGCTCTGCTCCCATACTCACTGAGCCTGAACAGGCAAAAACCTATAGAAAGCAAAATGGGAAAAAATAAAATGCTGCCCAAGGTGGGTTTGCAGCAGGCTGTTCTCTCTGCCAAGCCCAGGCCAGTGGAGCAGCCTCTCCCACAGGAGAGCCATGCTGTTGGAGACCCGGGTTTTCAGGATAGAGGTAAAGCTGAGGACCAGACCATTTCTAACCATTAGAGATCCTGTGGTCCTTTTTTATAAGATTAAAAGCGATAAGCCCAGTGTCATGGCTAAATTCCAGCTCAGGTGATTACATGCTCCCTATTTTAATCCCCCCCACCCCCTCCACAGGTTTGACTGGATGGAGCAATAGCAAGCCAATACTTGCTCAATAACTTACATTTATTTTACAGAGGAGGCACAACAAAACCAGCAAGCCAAACTTGGGGAAGTCTCTGTTCAGAAGTATTTGAAACAAAAGAAACTTTGACAAGTGCAGATAAGCAAAAAAGTGCTTTAACTGTCTACCAGGAAGAATGTTTTCTTAAAAAGCTGATGAGGAATTTAGAGATTTGTGTGCATTTGATTGCATGTCTGATCATACGTCCTGTTGCTATAGATCCAGCCTTAAAATATTGCTAAAGATGCAGCCTTACAATACATACTTGATGTGAGGACCATTAACAACGAGAACTACGTAAATACTGGACTTGACCAGATGGCAGAAAGATTTTTGCATTTTCTCATCATACAGTTACCGATGGCCCTGCACCATCATCATAATAGCTTTGTCCTCCAGCTGTATAGTCATAATTGCATTTTATTTTTGTATTTCTTTGCAATTTAGTGCTAAGCACAGCTCTCAAAATGGCTGCTTTTGTTCCATGTGGGACCCTTCCCTCCCTGCGCTGGCTGGCTCTAACTTCTGTTGTGACAATATGTTTATCTTCTCTTATATTTGTTTACCCTTTTTTATTCCATCTATTTTCTTTGACATACATTTTTAATTAGATGCACTCCTCTGCTTTCATTGCCTGCTAACACATTCATTTAGAAAGCGCAGTGCTCACTATTGCTGCAAATCTCTGTTGTACACTTACCAGGACAAAAGGTCAAGTCTATTTCTTGCAATAACTTTTGTCTGGCCACGTTATCAGTCATACATCACAGATAAGATGATCCCTAACGAGACCGCCTGTATTCAAAATGTATTCAAATCTTTTTTCCTTTGGCGACGAGGATTCATAAACATGAGGGCTAACAGTATCACACCACTACAGTAATAATTATTTTTTACTTCTAGAGAGAATATAACTTTTGCAAGGGACACTTTACACTCTTCCGTCTAGACTCATGGTACACCTGAAATCTCTGGAGATTTTTGTTCAACACGACACCGTTCTTTTTGAGCTGGCACCTGCTGCTGAGCCCCTGAGCCTCCAAGCCTCCTATGGGTAGCAAGTTCACTTGTCCTCTGTGCATTTCTCTGAAATTTCTCAGAAAACCAGGAAGCACTGGAGCCGCCTCATTCAATGCTCCACCAGAGATAATAACCTCCCATTTGATTTCCCCAAGCTGGTGCCTGGGATGAGGTGCAGGAGAGAAAGCGACAGTGCTGAGATGAGCGCTCCTCCTCCAGCCCCATGATGGGACAGGGGACCACAGCGTGGCTGAGGCGCTCCAGAGACAGCTTCAGCTTTGCAAAACAAGGCAGGTATGAGGTTTGTGCAGATAATTGTAAAGCATCTGGGGATACCGACCACAACAGGCAATACTGGCCACAACAGCAGTTTGTCCTTTTTCCTTCCCCCCAGGATGGTCAGAAGCAGCCCTGGGTGCCTCCGCACGGCTGTACTAGGAAGGCAGCACTTCCAGGCTGAGGAGACCACACTGAGGCACGGAGAGGTGTCCTGCCTTCACCCAGGTCAGCTGCAGAGTTAGAACCAGGATTTGAGCTGGGAACAGGAATCAAAACAGGCTGAAATCATGCTTTGCTGACGTCCTGACTTTGCCCACACCTTGCCATTGCTTCCTTCATGTCAGTCTCAGCGACTATGCAGCTATCTAACGAGTCAGCTCAGGGGTGCAATTGCAAATGCCAGGACAGGGGAGGTGGTGGGAAGTCATGGATGGGCAGGCAAAGGGCTGCAGCATGGTCTCAAAACAGCTTACACCAACCACAGACTCACGCCTTGAGCAGCCCCGACTCTCAACCTCGTGCATTTGTTACCTCCTCAGGTGTACAACAGTTGGACACCTATCTCAAGCCAAGTAACTGAACCACTTCCAAGATAAGCCAGGCTCTCCTCAGCACTGCTTCAGCACTGTAATTAATTCGCCAGCCTTTCCCTTTCCCCTCCTGGTGCCAGGTCAGCAAATTCACTGTTATGCCAGTTACTAAAACAGTATCTCGCTCTCTCTGGCAGTTTATCAATTTTATTGGCGTGAATATGTCTTCCCCAGACGGCCTTCTGAAGTAAACGTATGGTAGAACAAACAGCTGAAAGTGTGCAGGAGAGACAGAGCAAAAAGCTTGCATGATAGATGGGGCAGGAGGCTGGGAGAGCGAGACCGAGCCTGTGCACCAGGTAGAGAAGAAAGCACGCGTGAGTAGAAGAGAGACATCGCCCGTACCCAAAGAAGCTGTGGGACTGCTCCGCTGGGATCAGCAGTGGGCAACGCTGGCATTGCTTGTGCTCATAGCCATGCAGTGGTTCACAGGACCCGGGGCAAGATGTGCAGACCAGGGCCAGCTTTCAGGTAGCCCCCGCAATGCCTCTCAAAGCACTTGCTTTTGCAGCAAAACATTTCTGGTTTCCGGGATACCGCAGGAAGCCTACTGTGAAACACAGCAAAATAAGATGCATCCAGGCTGCCTGGGAGTTATCAGGTACAAGAAGCACTCCTATATGATGGAAAACAAGTTGCTAAAATAAAGATATCAGCTCTCCAGCTGTGTAACCAGGGGTCCACACTGTGAAGGCACATGTATACCAGCCTTCTCCGCTTTCAAAACACTCCTCAGATTTCATTGCCATCTCAAAGCTGATTATATTTACCCTCCAGGTATTGTCTGCATTGTATTTTAATAATCTGCCCACCTGTTATTATTGTCTCTCCCAAATCTGTCGCTCTTCAGCAGTGCTGTAATTTAACTCCAGCTGAAGGCTGCCTGGGTTTGGATGACAACGTTTTCTCTATTAGTACCTGCCAGAGACAAAGCTGAAGCTCATCAAATGATAAACCATCATAACCGCCTTTCACTCGCCGAGATTTATTTAGATGGCGACGCAGAGAAAAAAAAGCTGAAACACATTTGGTCATCACAGCCCCACTGCAGGCAAATGTCGGTCCCCAATCATGACATGACCCACCAGCCAGGGATGCCCGCTGGCCTCAAAGGTTTTCTAATGACAACTGTAGCACCGCCACACATGCCCAGTGTGCTATTTTCTCCCATCTCTTCTCTTCCAGGGGAAGGTGAAAATCAAGACCAGATGCTGTTTTTCCGGCAGTATGGTAAAAGGAGGGGAGAGAGATGGTTACCACATGGTCTACCACATCTCCGTGGCGTCCAGGCTGTATTAACAGAAAGGGCAATGTCCTGCCCTATTACACGAAAGTAAATCTGATCCTGGTGAATATACGACCCGCCTCCACCCCCAATATCAAATGTAAATATACATGGGAGGAGGGGGTAGGGAAAACTCCTTCCTGGACTTTGTGGGTGACCAGCAGAAGCCCCAAAGGACTTGGGCTCCTTTTGCAAAATTAAGATAACTCTAAAACAGGCTGACTCCAGAAAGCCAAGGCTCTGCTATCATGAAAATGCACATTCAAGCTAGCTCTTCTGTGCAGGCCTCATATTTCCCTTGGCCAGCATCTCTTTCAACTGTGTAACATGACATTTTACATACCCAGCAATACCAGTCAAGATCTGTAGTGTCTCCTCCCTGAGAGGAAAGCAGGGGAAAAAATAATGTATCATTGCACTAAACTAATTTTGATCTGGCCTGGGGGTGTATTATGATGAGGCTTCGCTCCCTGGTACGCTTCCAGACGTTTCCATTTCCTCACTGTCACTTCCTCTCAGATAAGTTTGCCTGCACCGTTTGCACAGCTGTCAAGTCCACTGGAGATGCCAGGAGACTGACAGCTGCTCACGCAACCACACCATCCTGCAACACAACTCTCCCACCCAGCCCCGCACCTCTGCCAGCGCTGCCACCTCCCTCCAGCACGACACCAGCCACCCATGCAGCAGCCGCCGACCTGCGCCCTGGGTCTGAAGCTGCCTGCAAGAAGGACCCGGCCAAGGAGTTGCCTCATCCCTTGGCAGGGAGCAGGTAGAAAGAAGAGCAGGACCATGCACAGGTTTGTTCCCAGGTGCAGTCAGTCCAGGGTTGCTCCCTGCTGGCACACACATCCTCACCACCGTGCAATCGCCCTGGCCGGCCTCTCCAAAAAAGGCAGCACATGGCTCCCTGAGTTACCATGGGCTTGGACACAGAGGGAGGAGGACTACTCCTGTTCTGTACCATCTGTCAGCCAACAAGCTGCTGTCTCACACTGTCCCGCAAGGTCTTGTGGGTTTGGGATGCCTTCAAGGAAGGGTCTTGACCTTTGCCTGGGCAAGAATCTTAGACTTTTGTGGGGTGCCAGGATCTTTTGCTCTTTAGACAACCATCTGCCTTCTCTCATAGAGACATGATAACCATGACATGATGACAAGCAAGCTGCTTTTCACTAGAACTTGCCAGACAAGGGAGGCAAGACCCAGTAACAAGACCTACCTAAATTTTATCCAGGCCAGTTGATTGAGAGGTTCATCGAGCATTGCTGGAGCCAGGACTAGCAGCTCAATCGCGTGTCCTGAAGAAAGCTAAGACCAGTTTGCACCAGAAGTGGGCCACAATGCAGAGAGATGGAGCCTCCCAGCCCAGCAGGCTAGCTGCAAGTCAGCAAATATTACAGTGTCTAGTCAGTATGTCTTGGCTGTGAAATAGCCAATACAACTCTACTTGAGAGAAAGATGCCTTCAGTTCTTCAAGACACCAGATCTCAAAACTTGGATGTCTGCGTCAGTGTCATGCTGCAGAGCCTGACTTTCTGCATTCTCTCGTAGACTGCAGTTAATCAGAGTTCCCTGCCTGTGGGAAGGAGGTGAAGGATCAATCCTGCAATTGCCGTTGGTTGCATTATTCAGTTCTACGGCCAGTGTCTGTCAGTGGCAGGATTTTCCTCTCTACAGGTGTCTGGAAATTTTCCAGGATGAAAGCTTCTATTGCTTAGCTGGTGCTGTTACCTCCCTGGAAAGACAAGGATGCATCCCTTCACTGGTGATTTCTGAGTGACAGCAGCTGTCAGACCCTAGCAGAGAAGGTGAACATAACAGTTGAAAGAAACTTGCTATTACTCTGTCAGGTAATGTGTCTATGTGGATGCTGAAACATTCCAGGGAAGTGCAGCTTCACTGCTTTCCTATCAGTCTTGTTAGGAGCTCAGTTTATTACGTTTTGTTATTGCTAGGTTGCGTTAATTTTGGGGCCTCTTAATTGCAACACAGTCTGCTTTGGAAATAAAACCTGCAACGGTGTCTGCAAGCACTCACAGAGCAGAAAATTATACCTAAAAAAAAGATGCTAGAGGCAAACCTTCAGCTGTAAAGGTCTCTAATTTACAGCCAGGCAGGTTACTGCAGGGGCATTCGAGCTGAGTCACTCTACGTTAGGATGATGAAGATGGGGAGCAGCCGCCCCGGGTAAGAGCCACGGCAGAGCACAGGCACCACAGCACAGCGTTCGCCGTGCTAGTACCTGGCGCCACGGCCTTCGGACAGCTGGTGCACAAAACAGGAACGCATTCAGGGGGGCATCATGCAGGTTTGGGGAGAAAGGCAGAAAGGAGCAGGAGAACAGATGAGGTACAAGGTGAAGAATTTGTGTGCATTACAGATAGGTTCCCACAGGCAGCTGTAAACTTGGTAAATGCATTATGTTTTGGAGATTAATGAGGTGAGGTGCTTGCAGTGGGAACCCATTCTAGGCAATGCTTTCTGCCAGCAAAAACTCTGCAAGCTCTCTGGAAACCATGCAGGTGGCTGGGGGGGGGATGTGTAAGTGTGGAGAGGATCAACTGTATACAGGGAGCAGTCCCCAGCTGTATATAGGCAGGCTTAATATGGGGGGGGATATGATATTTTTAACCAGTAAGAAGCTGCAAGAGGAGGCTGCAGCACAGCCATCACAAGAAGTACTCAAGTAGATGCTTCATCTGTCTGCCAGGAGAATGACGCCACCTTTTCTGCACAGGCACAATCGTGGGACAACAAAGGACTAACACGTTAGGTGGTTGCCACCATGCTCCAGCCATGGTCCCTCTGAGTGCCTCCAAGACCACAGACTGGCTGTAGAAACCCCCTGTAAGAAAACCTAGACTCCTCCTGCCCAAGATAAGGGAGAACCTTACTACACTACAACTGGGGCTCTGCTGTCCAGAAGGACAAGCCTGCAATTTTTAAGCCTTATCGAAAGGCAGATTGCAAGCCCAGCAGCATGATGGGCACACCGATTCGGCAGTGCAAACCAAGCAGCACACACAAAATCAACATAGGCACATTCTGAGGCTTTTCTACCTCCAAGCAACTTGGCACTACCAGGGCTCCCCCCATTTCACCGAGGAGAGCTGCTCTCAGCAGAGTCTAGGGGGGTGTGATACCGCCAACGTCCACCAAATCCTTCCCAGACCTTCTCAAAGAGACATGAGGACTGACACCCCACTACAGTTTGACAGCAGACAGATTTAACAGTGACAGTGTGGGGGTAAAGTGTTACTGGAAAATGTAACATTTGCAACAGGTCTCCACTGAAAATCACAAGAAGAGCTGGTGGTGTTTGTTTCTTCCTAAAAAAAAAAAGATGTGGAGAAGGGGACAAAACACGTGTGTGGTCTCAGGCAGTCCAGCCCTGGCTGTGCAAAATAATTTACTACTATGGGGTCTCTCTTCCAGCATTTTCCTGTCTGTATATATGTGCCCCAAACAGTGATGTTCTTACCTTTGTCACTCATAAGCCAGACCAAAAAACGTCTATCAGGAGCTTTTCTTGATATTCCACCTACCTTTCTTTCCCTGAGCTTTATCACACCACTCCTACTTATATATCTCCCGCTACCCTTCTGAGCAGCTCCTCTCCCTGAAGTTCACACCCTTCAAATTACAGGAAGACAGTTAGGTTTCCCCTTTTAATCACCAATTACCCATGATAAACGCACTTAGTTTTTTTAGCCTTTCCTCATATATTAGGGTGCTCCCCTCCAGCACCCTAATCATTGTTGCTTTTCTTTGAACTCCTCCTAACTTGCCTGCCTCTGTGACAGTGAGATGTCTGGAGCTGAGCACTGAGGTTTGGGTGGGATCTGAACAAAGCTGCATGCTAATTTCATCATTAGCAAGATTAGGTGTTGCTGGCAGGATGGGGGTGTTTGTTCATTCGCACATCTCATTGCTCGTGGCGCGGCTGTCCTCAAGCCGTCTGCAGATTCCTACTCCCACTGATTTGTTGGTTTTATTTAACCAAGGGATTAAAAGCTTTCAGGACAGTAATTACAATGATCGTTTGAGTGCCGGCTCTGAAGCCTGACGGCACACCAGACATCCTCTGGTTCTGCATGGCACGTCCCCTGGCATGGGAAGTGCCCGTGGGGATGGGTCAAACAGTGCTCCCACGCTCAAAGCCTCTGCAAGCGATCTCCACACATGGCAAGCTGAGCCCAGAGCAAATATGCATGGCTTGAATGCCATGGCCACAGGCAGGAGAGCCTCAGGGGGCATATGCAGGAACTTGGTGCCCTCTGAAACTTAGGACACTGCCTTGCCATCCTCAGCCCTGCCAAGGAAGACTGCCTGTGCACGCATCCGATAGCACTATCCACAAACACAGACTGAATCTAGGGCAGGAAAGGCAGCTAGGGATGCTCTGAAGTGGCAACCAAAATGTTTTACTGTCAAAGAAAAGGCAGCATAAAAGCCACCCACATGTGGCTGTAAAGTCACATCAGCTCTGGCATACTAAGCCAGAATGAAAAGAGTATCTGGTGATACTTGACCACAGTATCGAATGATAGCCTGTCACTGAACTGCTTGTACCCAGAGCACAGGCTGGGAAGTGTCCTACAGGTGACTATCACCTACGATAATCTTCTGCATTATGCCCACTGGGCAGAAACACAGGGATGTCATATATTTTCAATTCGTTAGCTTTCTGCATATGTTCCAGGAACAAATTTCCATCAAATGGAGCTAGTGAGTCTTGCCTGGTTTGAGCCACAGAGCTGAAAAGCCCTCCACATAAGGAACAGGCAGTATTAATAATATATTAGACTTCTCTACAATACCGTTCTCATAGCTGAGAACATATGTGACCCTGGGCAAGCTTCATCATCTCTGTGCCTTGGGGGCTTCAGGGTAATTTCAAACTTTGAAAGCCTTCCCCTCCTCTTGCTTGTCCTGGTTTTGGCTGGGTTAGAGTTAATTTTCGTCCTAGTAGCTGGTACAGTGCTGTGTTTTGGATTTAGCATGAGAATAATGTTGATAAGGCACCAATGTTTTAGTTGTTGCTAAGCAATGTTTATACTAAGTCAAGGACTTTTCAGCTTCCCATGCTCTGCCAGCAAGGAGGTGCACAAGAGCTGGAAGGGAGCACAGCCAGGACAGCTGACCCAAACTGGCCAAAGGGATGTTCCATACAATATGACGTCATGCTCAGTATATAAGCTGGGGGGGGGAGCGATCGCTGCTCGGGGACTGGCTGGGCATCGGTCGGCAGGTGGTGAGCAGTTGCATCACTTACTTTTCCTGGGTTTTGTTCCTCTCTCTCTGTTGTTTTTTTTTTTTTTCCCCTTTTCATTACAATTCATTATTATTATTTTATTTCAATTATTAAATTGTTCTTATCTCAAACCACGAGTTTTCTTACTTTTGCTCTTCCAGTTCTCACCCCCATCCCACCAGGCGGGGGGGAGGGTGAGCACGCGGCTGTGTGGGGCTTGGTTGCCGACTGGGGTTAAACCACAACATTGCTTCAGTTTCTGTTGTTCCTAGAGAGCCGTCAGATTTCACAACATCACCTGAGCAGTAGATATGTAAAAATTGCCTCAGCCATAGAGGAGAAATCTAGGTTAATTATGTTGATAACTTAACCCCCAGGCTAATCTCTAGTCCATTAAGGTAAGCAGATGGTCAGCTAACTGCAGGGAAGAGGAAGAGAGGATGGAGTAGCAGCTCCCATTCACAACACGCAGGACCATACATGTCCCCAAGAGGCTAGGCATTCCCAGCCTGCTCCCTTCCCCCCGGATGGGTTTTCTTTGCACCCATGGCTGGCAAGGCAATCCAGAAGGGGAAGCACAAAGCCACCAGGAGATAAACAAAAGCCCACACAAGGTGGGTTTTTTTGTATGATTCAAGTAATCAGTGCACTGGCACAGATAGAAAGCAGGGAGGAATAGGGAATGGGAGGCACTTATGGATGGGTCTTGCAGGCTGGCATACCTGAAATGGAGTGGTTAAACAATATATCCATAAGAAATAACGGTCAGACACAATGTGTCATTGCATGAATGGAGGAGAAGCATTCACAAAAGTAGTCTCCTGACTAAAGCAGACACTGAAAGCCCCCCCAGGAGCACTACTGTCTGGACTATGTCCCTCCCAAGGTGACAGGGAGAGAGGACCCTGTGGTCAGTGCACAGGGCTAGGAATGTGTGTCCCAGCTCCTGTCCCCAGTTCTTCCAGTGATGAATGGATCAAGCAGGAGCAAGGCATTTTGTCTCAGTTTCTCCATCTATAAAGAATTCCTTTACACCTTGCAGGGGGATTTTGTAAAGCTTAAATGCCTGTAAAGTGCTTTCTGGCCCTCAGACAAAAAAAGGACAGTGACACTTCACATCTCTGTTAGCAGTCTTCCCATTTCTTCTGAAGAGAGACAGGGATGCCAGGAACTGCTCTGCCTGCCTGAGAGCTCCCTGGCTTCCACTGAAATTGCAGAAGAGTCTTCATCTGCTCTCCGCCACAGAAACAGCAAATCCCAGGAGGAGAATAGGATGAATATAGGTCTGTCTGCAAACAACTGCGGTGTACAGAAGGGACTCTCCAAACTACCCACTTTGGGGATCATTTCTCAGGGCAGAACTGCCCCATCTCAACTTAATCCTCACTGAAGCAAGTGACTTCCCAAACACTGGCACTCTGCAGACCACCCGCTAGGACACCAAAGGTGTCCACAGCATGGGAATATTCAACCTTATAGAGAAGCAGAAACTGGGAGCTTCACACTAATTATTGTTTTTAAAGGTACAGTTCAAGACTAATGGTCATATTGCAACGTTGCATTGTGATATTTGAGATCCCTGTGTGAACATGTCACAGGATCAAACCACAACATAACTGTCGAGTTGCCAAGCTGAGACTAACATGCAACCCTACATTAAACAATTATATCTGAAGAAGATGGGATGAGCTGGTGCACATTAGAGCCATTTTACTTATTTAGGGGACAGCCTGAGCAGCCTTCCCTTAAACATGCACTTGGAGGTGAACTGCAGTTTGGGAAAAGCAGGAGTTATAATCAGAATATGGCATCAGTGAAGCCACGGGTACATTTACCTGGTGTACTGCAGGCAGAAGCAAGCCCTGACCATCCTTTGAGCCCATAAAGCTGCATAGCTGTCGTTAGTGTGCAGAAATGCAAGGTGCATTAGCTCATACCGAGTGCTGCACTGAAGCAGTCTCACGGCTTTCAGACCAGCGCTGGTTTGCATCCACCGGCTCGGAGGGCAGGTCGAGAGAGCTTACTTCTGCCTGCAATATATCATGCAGTCATTGCCCACGTCACCTCCCTGTGAGCCTATAAATCCCCTTCTCCTCATCTTTCCTTTTTTTCCTCTCTGTTCCCTTTCTGTAGTGCAGGTTCTTTTGGGAGGCAGGGATGGATGACACTGAGTGGCACCTCATCACTACTAACACGCACACACGCAGAGGGATGGTTCACAAAAGAAACCACCGCTTCCCTGAGGAAGCTGCACATGGCTTCATCTCCCAGGAACACCCCCCGGGCAGTCATCCTTTCCCCATTGCACCTCACGGAAGCATCAACAAAAGTGCAGCTTCTGTCAGAAAAATGACTGTAACCGAAGGACCTCTTCTCGCTGATGAGACCCGCTCCCTCTGTGTGCACCCGCACGCCCAGCTCTGCTCACCCAGATACATTTTAATGGCTTCTTATTCCTGCTAGTACTGCACAACCAGCTGAGCTGTTCCTCTTCTGGTTCAAATTTCAACATTAATAAAACACATCCTAAAATAATGCCTCTAACCAGCAGCACCAGCCCCTTATACAATAATGCTGGCTCAGGCCCTGGCATGAGGAACCAGGCATCTCCCCAGGTCCTCCAACTGAGATGGCTCACCTCCTCCTTCCCCACCATCCCAGCCAGCACGCCGACTTCTCCAGCATGAGGGACCCTGGGCACATGCTGTGCCCCTTGGCGTGGCAGCACTTCTATAAGTAGGCAAGTGGCATAACCTCAGTGTCACTGACAGGTGCTTAAGCCACAGGTCCCTGAATCCTCTTCCAGACACAAGTGGGAAACGTCAAGGAAAAGCTAGCAGCACTCACCCTGCTCAAACTGGCATTACTAGCTGTGGGGTGAGAGCAGGAAAGATGCCTTCTTGCGTCTCAGAGCCCTGCATGAGTTGGTGGCACAAAGGCACTAAGTCTGCTCTGGCGGCTAGGCCACACCAGCAGTGCTGTGCACCAACCGCTCTGCACTGAGCCTCGCCACCCCATTTTGCATCCCCTGCAGAAAGACTGCCATCAGCACTGGAAAAAGGGGGGAGATGTTTTAAGTAGGAAGGAAACATGTGACAATGGTAGGCATGTCAGAGCGATAACATGGATGTTGGAAACGGTGCATGGGAAGGAAGCAATTTGTCTCCCTCCTCAAAATATTTGGTCTTGAAAAAAAGGCACAGGAAAGATCAATTTCTCCTTCGATTCCGGGGAGTCAGACTGATAACGAGCAAGTGCAGGACCCAAAACTTCTCCCACATGCACACCAGCATCGAGCATGTTGTTCAGCAAGCCAAGGCCAGAGGAGAAACAAGCGGTTGTGCTCCCCTCCCTGCACTGGTCCTGCTCAGCCCCCAGGGCCATCCCCTCTACACCTCAACATGGCATGGGAAGAAGTTGCCAAGATGCAAAGCAGAAATCCAGCTCTACCACTCCAGGATGCCCCAAGCTGGCCAGGTGGCGACCCTGTAGGGCCCTGAGGAGGAGCGGGAAGACATCACGTTTCAGGGAGGCTTTCCTCTCCTGAGTCACTTGAAGGAGGAACCCTGCTTTGGATTCAGTGCAGCCCTGCCCAGTGATAATTTCTAATCCAGCAGCTGAAGGATTACAGAAAGTTAGAGGAGACAGATGGTGTTGCAAAGACAGAGAAGTCTTATTGCTTGGCTGCAGCCCGTACTTCCCGAGGTTACAGCCAGGATTTCAGAAAGCTCCACCCTCTGTGTAAGCCGCCACTTGCCCAGGGCCAGACAGCCCAGCCACACCAGTGAGATGCTGGCTCAGTGTGGAAACAGCAGAGGCTGCTGGCAGGAAGGTTTGCAGATGGGCTGCAAGAAAGAGGGATCCTTCCTCTGCACAGCCCCACAGGGCTTTTGGTTTGGGACCGGACGGGGAATAAGGGTGTTTTACATCCATCCAGCACTTTGCAGAGGCACGAACACAACCCCTGTTAATTTGCAGACTGCCTCCCCGCACCACAAGCGACTGTCACCCTTCCCAGTTTTACCTGCTGGAAAGTGAGGTGCTGAAGTTTTGCGGCAAGTCAGTGGCAGAGCCTGGGACAAAGTGATGGGGGCTGCCCCAGCTCCCTGCAGCCTGCTCTGCTCCCCTCCAGGAGCACCCGCACCCGTCCCGCTCTGCCCCTGCCCCTCAGCCCAGCCGGGGCACAGCGGTCATACGGAGAAAGATCATGTGCCAGCTAGCACCAGCCTTGCTCCCAGCGGGGCTGCAAGAGAAGGATGCTTCGGCCTTTGGATTTTTGTTTTTATGAGTTTGCAATAGTCTGGGACTTAGGTGAAAATTTATGTATGGATGGGTTTTTTATGTCTGCTTTTTTAATTCTTTTTAAGGCACATTAGAAATATTAGGTCTAATTTTTGCCAAAGACATCTCCAGTGAGCTAATGAAATAGCCACATCACAAGCAACAGAACTGAAGCCCGAGCCAGGAATCTGGAAGAACCATTGAGAACTCACTGTCTGCTTTATGTTAACACTTATTTAAACCAGTTGCCTGACAAATGCTTGTGAGAAAAAACTGTTTTCCTGAAAGCCAATGCAATTTTCAGACAAGGATGAAGAAAATTCATGATACACCTTTCCAATCTTCCCAGAAGCTCTCCAGGAAAATCTGGGAGGCAGCTTCCTGATATTTCTCATGTGAATAACAAGTAGAGAAAAGAACCAAAACATACCACAGGGGATCTCAGACACCCATGGACAACGGCACAGTCATCAGCAGCACTGCAGTAACCTCCACAAACCAGCAATGGATCGGTGAAACGTGCAGAAGTCTGACAAAAGAAACATCTCTGCTTCTAATGGCAGTATATTTTTCTTTTTATGGGACACCTTTCAAACAAGGCAAAGCGAACAAACCTGAGTCACGGCACTTGCTTCTGCTCTTGGCTCTCTCCAGGCTGCACGACCCTCGGCAAAGCCTCTGCCTTTCCTACCCACTAGCCTTGCCTGCTGCCAAACAAGGATCTCGGGGACATTTTTGAGGCCTACAGATGAAAATGTATTTTGACAGGTCCAGAAGGAATAAGTGGCACCCCCTAATTTTGCACTGGCATAGCCAGGACACAGGTCCTCCTTCCTGCCCACTCCGTGATGTTGCCAGTTATGTCCAGGACAGGGGTGGCACGGGCTTCTTGCACAATTCCAAGCAGTTGCAAACTGAACATGCACCCATGCCCTTGATTTAATAAATAAATAAAACTCTAGAAAGCCCACACAGTGCTCCTCCCCCCCGCCTTTCAAAAAAAAAAAAACCACCTAAAGATCAGTGGACCGAAATCCAAGTGGTGAACCTGAGCGTGGTCTGAGGGCAGACAGCGCTTTATACCTCCGTCTTCTGCTTCAGTGGAATGTGCTGAGGTTGTTATTTACAGCAGAGGCATTGTTGCACACCAGTTACTCTTTCTTTGGGAGCTGTGGAGGCTGCAGGAATAATGAGATAATTATCCCCATTATTCCCAGCAATGGTGGGAATGAGACTGCCTTTGTCCCGTGCTCCAGACTGCACCAGCCCGGGTGGTTTTGTTCTACCAGCAGAGCCACCTTTGTGGAGGCTCCCCGGACGTTTTGGCTGAGGCAACGCCTGGTTGCACATGCAGGGGCACGAAGACCACAACAGACCCTGGATATCCCCGCATGGCAGAAATCCTCCCCCTGGGAAATTTCAGCCTACCGAGAGCCCAGCGCATCCCCGCTCCCCTCAAAACACACGCCGTGCCCTACTTGGGCGAGGATCGTCGGGAAATGCAGACAGCAGATGGGAGGGAATTAAACTCAGATTGAGGAGAGACTCAGGCCCCCCAGAATGGAGACTTATTCCTGGCAACGCGCAGCTGAAAAGCACTTAGATATCAACGGTCCTTGTTAATTCACCAGAGGGTATTATCCAAGCTTGTTAGAAGATTGATGTTCACTGTGGTACAATCGTTAATAGTTACCCTCGGCACTTGGCCTGGATAAGGGTGCAAAATCTAGTAGCCAGAAGTTGTTTCTCTTCCTCGCTTGATCATTTTGCTGATCCCTTGGCCTGAGCATAATGATCAGATTAGAAGGTTTTTTTCTTTCTTTTTTTTTTTTTGGCTTCTTAGTCTCTTTAAAGTAGATTCGCACTTCTGTGGGCCACTTATCACTACCAGAAGCATTAATTAGAGCCAATGAGAACCCGCAGGACCTGCTGTGGCACAAAAATGGCATCATGGAGGAGCAGCGACTCCAGCAGAAGGCTTGAACCAGGAGCTTGACAGAGCAGCCATCCTCCCCCCTGATGGCCCAACATATGCAATGGCTCCGCACGCATTCAGGCAGTCAAGAGACCACTGGAAAGAGAGAGAAAGGTAATGCAGTCGCCAAGCCTGACAGCAAAAATGCAGCTGAAAGCCTGTAATGCAAAGTTACATGCTGCACTGCTCTGCCTGCGGGTGGGCTAGATGGGTCCTTCCACCCTAATCCTTTTCACCATCCTGTATTTCAGCGAAGACACAGGATTGTAGGCTTCATAGACTGCAAAGCAACCATGGTTAGGTAACACCTTTCCGCAATATTCCTTTTATTTCAGCATGCGCTGCAAGCATGACAGCTTGCTGCTCTCATATAGCTGAAAAGCTCAGCAGCAGCAGCTACACCTCGCCCTTGGCAACCCTCGCAGCTGCAAGGTTATTTGCAAAGGACTGCCATCCTTTGCCTGTTCTCCACCACCACGTCTTCTGGCTTTCACCAAGCCCCAGCTCAGAGGAGCCCCTGTGGGCCTGATGTCCCCACAGGGGATGAGCACAACGGAGCCGGTCATCGCGGGGCCGCACACAACGGTTGCATTTACGGAGGTGATGCCTGTGACTTGTCGAAGCTATTTCAGTTGGAAAACAAAAAGCCTTTTTTCCCCTCCCTCCCTTGTTTTTAAATGGAGGCCAGGCACATGAGAATGACGCCGGCTTTGCATGCAGCTGTAGCACCCGCACCCCACACCACCGGCAGCAGGAAAACCACTCGCAGCGGGACCCACTGCAGTGGGCACTTAGCTACAGAGGCACACACCCCATTTACACACTCAGCTGCCCAGAAAAGGGCAAATATCCTCGAGGGCACCTGCCTGCTCGCTGGGGTAAGCTGCCGGGCACCAGGGTCCCGCACCTCCCATTTCTGGGGCAGCAGAGGAAGGGAGGTGAGGAGGGACTCTGCCCAGCAGTGAAGGAGAAGCAGAAGCAAAATATTTTTGGCAAATAGAGAACACAAGCAGAAAAACTGGACAAACTGTGAAGATGGCGAAAGGGAAATTAATTTAAAAGGAAAAGGCACATCTACTAGCACTGAATTATTCCCCGCAGCACACCCAGGCTTCCCTGTTTCTCTCCTCCAAAATAACTCAGGAAGAAAATGAAATCTGTTCCTTATGATATCCAGGTGGTAATTAGCTCATGAAGGAAAGAGGCACAGAGGTTATGGATGCCAGGGACAAAACAGGAGTTGCAACTCAGAGCTTTGTTTCCACTCCACTTTTCCCCTCCTCTTTGCCAGCATCCGATGCCTAGGTAAAGCAACAGACCCACTCCTCACTGTAGAGTAACAGCCCGCGCATCCCCTTCCTGGCCTGCCTTTTGTCTCTCTTTCAAAGTAGGTGAGAGTTGTCAGCCTTCCAGCTTGATCCCGGCAGGAAAATCCAGCCCCTGTGCCAGGAAAGGGTTGGCCGGGACATCTCTTCCCCCGCCGAAACCCTCTGCCACCCCAGCCCGCAGCCGCGCCAGCCATGCAAAGCCAGGCTGCTGACCTTTTCCTGGCACAAGCCTCTCCACATATTTCATAAAGGGATTGTTGTTTTCTTGTGGGTTACACATTTAAGAACATTATATTTGGAGCATGGATAGAAAGGATCTATTTAACCAGATCTTTTATTCTCTCTCTCACCCACACGTACACACTTGCTGCTCCCCCATGGCCAGCTCTCTGTCCACACACACATCATGCATGCCTTTTGGCTACCTCCATCACACTGGGTTTAATTAAACACCCTGGAGGCTTGTTTCTAAACCCAGATTATTGATAGATTATTTTTTTTTTTTTTAATACCCCAACTGCTGCAATTCAGAACTAAACAAGGTGAAAAAGAGATTCAAACAGGAGAGATGGAGGAAGGGGGAGCACAGCAGCGCTCAGATTTGAGCAGCACGAGGACACAGGCTGCACTTGGAGCAGGAAAACACGGAGGCAGTCCCCGAGGAAGTCCGATCCACACCGAGGACTGTGAGCATCCTGCCAGTCCTCGGATGAATCGCATCCCAGTCACTAGGAAGGAAGGACTGGAAACGCCATGCAATTGCTGGCAGTCTGGCAATGAGCATTTTGATATGGAAAGGTCCCACAAAGAGTAACTTCACCCTCCTCCTGATGCCCTGTGCCCCAACAGTAGAAGACCCAAAGCTGTAACTACAGAGTGCCCAGGGACAGGAGGGCAGATTAAATGCTCCACTAACACCCTGCAAGGCTCTGCTGTGTCTTCACCATCGGGAAGAATTTATCGGGCAAAAATGCCCAGAAATTTGAACGAGTGGAGCATACCCCAAAGTACAGAGGAGGGGGAAAAAAAACAACCAGATTACAGCAGATCCTGCCATGCTGATCAGAGGGAGAAATGCCCTCCTGACCCTCCAGATGACCAACAGACAGTCTGAAACATGAGATTAAAGCATGTGCAAAAAAGGGTAAGGTTACGAGTATTGTCCAGGTAAACGAAGAAAGCTTAGAAGGAAATCCCTCCAGGGATGCCAGCACTCAGACTGGAAAGATCCTTTCAACTCCGGTTGGTGCAGGCTTTCCTGCCTAACTGAGGTTCTGTTTTTCCAAGACACCTAGTGCAAATAACACAGTGAGATGAATTGGGTGCGTTATTTATTCCCAAAACCTGCCCAGGATTTATGCTGGCTGCTCATCTTCATGCTGGATCCAAATCCAATGCCCCTACTGTTGCCAACACTGAAACAAGGAAAAGGTTTTACTTTGTGAGAAGGCAGGAAAAAGAAACCATGATAAATCATGTGCCACTGCTGAATATCTCTGGGAGAGCTCTCACCATCCCCACAGAGACACAGAGGAACAAGGCTACTGGGGTGGGGGAGGGAGAGAGAAACTCCAGCCTAATTTTGCAGCGCTGGATATTAGCATAGCAGGAAAAGTACTTCATTCCCATGCAGCAGCTGCTGCTGCTGCATGGGCCAGAGGGTCAGGTGAGGAGGAAACTGCAGCTTGGGGTGGCCAAGCCAACGTGCAATGAACGCCGGTGGTCTGAATGCTGCAAAGAGAGGGAGACTGCCAGGAGTCTGTCCCTGCTTTGCCCACACCATGACTCCACAAATGTGACTACACATGCTCCCCTAGCTTGCCCTAGCTTATAGCATACTTGACCTACCTCCTGTGTTTCTTGCCGGGCTTAACTCAGCATCTGCAATGGCCCATGGCGTTGTCTAAAGCAGTGCGAAGTACTGGACGCACTGGTTTCTGACAACACTTGCCAACTGTTTTACTGCATCTCAAGGCAGACAAAGGCTCACCACACATAGCATCAAGACTCAGGCTCAGCCCAGTCCAGCACCCATGGCAACAAAAGTCCCGTGCCTGAGTTGACGCTAGTTTTAGTGACACAGCACAAACTCCAGTTTATGCTTTAGCTAGGGAAACGCAAAAGTCTTTCATACCAGACAGCACCTTATCCTCAGAGAGCCTTCTTGTTCCTCCCAATCCTCCAGAGAATATGCCTCTACTGTGCAAAGTTTTATGCCTTGAAATAAATGGGAAGGCTTCATTAAGCATAGGCGCAAGTCAAAAGCAGCATCGATCCATGGTATGGGCTGAGCAGCACCTGCGGGACCTGCGCTGGGGCCAGAGAGAGGATCTCATCTTACCCCTCAAAGGAGAGCAGAGGATCTCTCATTGCCATCGGGGCTGCCCAGGGGATTAGCCCACAGTTGTAAGAGGGTAAGAGATCAAAGGTAAGATCAAAGGTAAGAGATCCCCTCAGAGGATCTCTCATTGCCATTGGGGCTGCCCAGGGGATTAGCCCACAGTTGTTCATCTTTGATGAGAGATAATGCAGGCATGTGAGACCAGCTCAGCGCGCAGGGTACCGTCTGTCAATCAAAGGACTGAAATTTGCAGCAATCAAGGCCAGAAAGAGCCTCAGCTGAGCTGAGCTATAACTGGTAACCACAAAACACAGCAACATTCCTGCTTTGTAGTCTTGTACGAGCTCAGAGAGAGACCTTAAGCTTTACACACCACCACCGCCCCTCGCAAATACTTAAGAAATCCCTGAGTAGCAGGACTGAAGCCTAGATTCCTGCAACCTGCTGGCCTGGATTTTCTTATGACTAATAATCTACCTAAGTTCACATTACAGACATCCTTTCCCACAGTGGCGTTGTTAATTTGCTTTCCTTGCTTAATCTGGTTGTATGTTTTGATGAATTTGGAGACTCTGTCAAACAGGGCTGAAATTGGCCTATGAGGTACAAAGCTGTAAGAGCTAAGCAGACAGTGCAGCTTCACGGTCCTTTCCTCTGGCATACCAAGGTACCACTCTCCGACGAAACTCTAGGTACAAGCCCAGGTTTAGGCTGAGGCTGGCTCCTGGGCTGTAATGCCAGCTGCTTCATTGAGCAAACCCATGCCATCAGGCTCATTCCTGGCCACGGCCCTCGCCCCATTCCCCCTCCTCAGTTGCACTGGTGTTGTGCCGGATCAACCCTGCAGCCACTGTGCAGCCAGGGATCAGCTCCCGTCATGGCTACACAAAGCATGCATGCTTAAGCTTCTTCCACTGCAGTTCTGGGTCCTGCACAGGATGAGCTGGGATTCAGGGTCAAAGCATCAGTAATTCCTTAGTAAGCACCCAAGTGCTCCAGGAGGGTCAGTAACCCAATGTGTGGAGCCTGATGCCACTCCTCCACGCTGCCCAGCGGCCACTCCTCGATGCCCATCCACTTTGCAAGCCCCACTGATTTTCAGCAAGGCAAAAACCTGAAGGACAGAGGCTTAGTGAGCTGAAGGTCAGAGCTAAACACACCCGTGCCTGACTCCACGAGGGCAGACAGCAACCTCGCATCATGGCACAAGGACACCGCTCCATGGGGCATCAGTGGAGAGAAAGGGGCAACCTCCTAGCAGGGAGCAGGAGCTCCAGCCAGAAACCCCACACTGCCCTTCTCCCCTCTGGAGGTCAGGCATTAGAGCACAGGCACCGCAACCCGGCCACTGTGTGGGCACGAGAGCCAGAGGAGCAGAAACTATTTCAGGTTACATGACCCCATCTCCACGAAATAGGATTGCCAGACACAATCCAATTGGCTGAGTGGGTCACAATGCTGAAAATAGTCTTGTGCTCTTGCCCTCTTAGCTGGTAAATAGCTTTCAGCCCCCAAAAGTACTGAGCTGCACTATGCATTGGTGGAAACAGCTTGCACAAAAGTGAGATGGCTCGAGGAGGGGTAAGGGGAAACCTGGGCACCGGGTGAAATGCTGCTGTGGCATATTCAGGTCAAAAGGACACCCTGAAAGGAACCATTAAAAAAAAAAAAAAGACCACACAAGAAATAAGTTCAAAGTTGCAAACCACTGTTTCATCTATGATTTCTATTTAGGCACATCTCATACATAAAGCCTGTATGGTTAATGTGGGACTAGGAACATAGGAAGCAGCACAGGACAGAATCTACTAGCACACAGAGCCTGGCCCCCGTCATATAATCCCTTTCACAGGCAGATTGAGACTCATCTTAAAGACTGTATGGGTATTTTGCTCCTGTTACTCTGCTTGGAAGTTCCTTCCCAAACTTCCCTGACCTAATGGTTCGAAACTTTGCTTTAATTCCCAGACTAGATTACCACAACTGATTTAGAGGAGCCCGTACTGTTGCCAGCACCTTCCCTTAGCCTTAAAAAGCTCTTCCCCCATCACACTGTTTACCTGCTGACATATTTACAGAGCACTCTCATACTCCTCCTACCATTTTACTCAGGCTAAACGGTCCAAGCTCTTCTGATCTCCCCTTGCAGGACAAGCTTTCCATTGCCACATCATCCTGACAGGCACCTGCTTCAGCACAAGCACAGCTTGTGCTTAGCAAGACCATCTAAGAGCAAATCCCTCTGCCCGAAGGAAGAGACAAGGTTTTGGGGGTTGGCTTTTTTGTTGATTGTTTTTTGTTGGTTTGTTGTTGGGGTTTTTTTAAACAAGCTTTCTCCCTTTGTGTTTTGGTCACTAGATTTTTCAATGTCAATACTTCGGTCTTCTGCGATCCCAGGGGAGTTGCATTCTTTGAGCCCTTTAAAAGCTCCCTGCACTCAGCTGTCAGGACACCCCCATCAGTTGCCTGTCCCCACCACGGGCGCTGGGATGATGGGAAGGAGGGGCTGATGCTGGAACAATTTAATTTCTGCTCTCTGGCACAGAAGATTCAAACAGGAATGCCATTCCTAGCTGTCAGCACAGGGCAAAAGAAAAGCATACTCACAGCGATACTGAACAGGAGCCTTTATCCCACCAAACAGGAATGCCTCCTAGCTGTCAGCACAGGGCAAAAGAAAAGCATACTCACGGCAATACTGAACAGGAGCCTTTATCCCACCAAACTCAGCAGGATGGAGAAGTGAGCGGGGCTCAGCAGGGCTGTCTCCTTCCTCCCACCCCTGCTCTGCCTAGCACTTACAGGACACGCATGGCGCTCGCTCCCTCCTGCTCCGTTTCCATTAGCATGGGATGAGGCAGCTAGACTTTTACTGCAATTCGCTGAGGAACACTGCTGTCCAAACTGATGAAACAGCAATTCAGCAGAGGATGCAGGAGGCACTTTAGAGAAGTGGCAGTGACACCAGACAAGCTTTCACCACATTAATCAAAGCGCCTGCAGATTCCATTTCAAGGCAGTAGTGACACTTACAAATAATGAGCAGAGCTCCTTTGCATTTAGAGCATTTTAATAAATAAAAATGTAAAAAAGAAGCCTAAACAGCATAGTTAGTTCTGCTTCTGCAATATTTTTGGTCTTCCAGCAATACATATCAATGGTTTTCTCCTTTGCAGTCCCTGAAAGCACAGCTCTCCCTGGGTGATGCCCCTTTAGCACAGACATGATCTTTCATATATAGAGGCCATGCTACTACACTGTTACTGAGAAATGCAGAGCTCTGTGTTTGTGTGTGTGCACACATGTACGCATGTGAATATGATTTCACTCACCAGCTGCTTGCTCAGGTTTCAGGCACAGAATAAACCAGCCCAGCCCCTTCCCTGCACACTCTAACTTTATGCATACTCTCTTCCTTCCAATCACTACTGGTTTTGAGGATGGCATTTTGTTTGGGGATCTGTTTCCTATTTCATCATCCAATTTTAAGTCCTCATGAAGAATGACAAAGGAAAGAGCGGGAAAATATTTCCCGAGACTCAGCTTGGCCAATGTCCCCTCTTCCTGCCCCACAGCATCCCCGCTGCCCTGCCCATGAGCCAATTTAAAGCACAGACAACAAAATTCTTAGCGGTCTTCCAACACGGGCTCGGAGGGCAATGTGGAGCCCACTCACAGCATTAAAGTAACCCTTCCAATACCACATTTCCTTACGCATCACTAAAATACAGCCTGACCTAGTAGGACAGCAGGATCACAACACACGTACACACAGCAGCACAGGCACATGCACACTGCCCAAACCACATCCCACTCTGCAAGGATGCTCTGCCAGAGCACTCACATCTCTGGAGGTCCTGCACAGTTCTGGCGGCGCATCCTGCGACCAGGCTCGAACAAGGTGCACCACTACGAGCGTTGCGCTTTATTCAGCCTTTGCAAGTCTTGGGGAGCAAAGTCCGGATGGCTCGGTCTCTGCTGCCCACCCTGCGGTGCCTGCCCTTTCATGCCCAGCTTGAGCAATGTCCACCGTATGGCACAGTAAGTATGCCCTCCCCGCTAATGTGATTCACAGCTTAATTAAACCCCTGCAGAAAGAAGACATTTTCTCTGCGACTTGCTGCAAGTTATCTGCACAGACTTGCCGAGGTGCAGCAGTGGCTGCTGCCACAGCATCCTCTGCAAAAGAGACAGGAAGGTGCCATGGGGAAGGAAATGGCTTCTACTGGAATAACTGTCTTTGCTGATGAATACTTGGAAGTCCCAGTCCACCAGAGCTTCCTGGTCCCCCTGCTCCGCGTGGCAGGCAGCATGAGCCAGGAACCAGCCTGCTGCAGCTGCTGCCAGGGTCCTGGGTTTGCTGGAGAAATACACCTGCTGTGCCAGTGGGAACCCACCTCTCCTTCCCAGGCTGTTCAGACAAACATATCTGAACCTAAAACACTGTTTAGCGAAACCACAAAACCCTAACAAGCATAAGCAGTTTGTTCTCCCCTCGCTGCCCGCTCACAATGGTAGTCACTGCAGGTCATGCGGGAAAGCGAAAGAGGGCAAACAAACAGTTCCCAGGACCTTTTTTCTTTATGGGTCCAAAAGGGACAAAAAAACCCCAAAGAACAGAACAAATCAGATACAAATGTCACAAAAATTTAAAAAAAATAAAAAGTGAGGAAAATAACCTGAGTTTAGCTGCCCAAGTATCACTGTGCAGCTGAAGAGTCTGCTCCTCTTGGGAAGGATTTCCTTTCTTAGTGAATGTGTCCTGCTGAATTACGTGGAGATGCTAGTAAAGGGATGCTCCCTTCCCAGCAGGCAAAGTGCAAAGTCAAAGTCATAAAAATGCAGATTGCAGCTCTCAGAGAAAACACTGAGCTGTTTCCAGGACCATATTTATGGCTGGATTTAGAGGACTTTCCTTTTACTTAATTGTGAGTCATCCAGGTGATAACCATGTGCAGATTGGTTAATAAAACTGAAATGCAACAAGCTGAACTATCATTACAGTCTCATAGCTAAACACTCCTAATCTGGAAATGAAATGCTGAAGGTTCTCATAGTAACGTTATCTCAGCGTTTTACATACCCAAATCCAGCAAAACGGCCTTTGAAAATAAAACACAAAGAAATATTCATACTGAAAACACAATCTTCTCCAAGCGCAATAAAGACAAGATAACATTTCCCAAATGTCACAATTTAGAAACCTATTCATCTGAGACATCAATGTTACAGTAATACAAGCATCTGTATTTTTCTCTCCCTGAATTCCCCACAATTTCCACTATTAAAAAAAAAGAAATAAAGGCTCAGCTCAATTATGTATTACCAGTTATGTATAACCGGAGCTGCTCAGCTTGAACAAGCTCCACAGGCTTCACCAGTATAAACTGCGTAAGAGGGAGTGCAGAGTTTAAAAGCTATCTGGTAAGAAGGTCCCCTCCTGCAGAGTTTATACACCCTACAGAGGTACAAAGTTTTCAACAATCTGTTGGTTGTGTCAAAACTTGCCTAAAGTTTCCATACTGAAAATTGTCACAGGAGGCTGAGAATTCCAGTGGGACTCAAACTTATTTTCCTCTGGGCCCCTTGCACTTCATCAGTTGGTAAAGTTAATATAAGGTCTGATCCTGCTGGGCTCTGAGTATCCACGGCACTCCCTAGGCGCATCCACAGGGACCGTCAGCTATCATAGCTCCATTGAAGGACTGAGCATTACAGCACACCAGCCCCTATAGCCTCAAACAGCACCAAGTGCTTAGCTTCCTCGAAACGTGCTGCTACTAATGCTAATTTGTAAACATTTTTTATTCAGTTTGTTTTCTATTCCTTTTTTCTTCCTCATGGCAAAGAGCAAGAAGGGCTTTTCTAATAAAGAAAACGTGACTGTGAGTTTCTACATACTTTAATTTCGACCCTTTCATATTACAAATAACCCCTCCCAAAAGATCAAAATAAAGGCATCATCCTTCACAACTCCACAGCACCTTCTTCTTCTCAGAGCATAGTGATACCACTCCATCATAAAGACACACGCATGCACGAAACATGCCAAATCAACAACTGGAAATCCCCTCCTCTAGGCTGAGACCAAACTGGGAGACTCCATCCCAAAGAGAAAGCCCTTCTTATGAGTCACAGGTGTATGAAAGCTGAGATTGCAGTGGAATTTCCAGCGCTGATACAGGCAGCCAGAGGACTGCTCGCAGGAGGAGGAATCATCTTGCAGTTACGCCACCAAGCTGGGAAGATGACTCGGTACCTCTCCCACGTACTGCCGCCAATTTTCTGAAAGTCTCCACTAATTGTTTATGTCCAGATGCTGGGAATATTTCAGTGCCTAATTCCTGACGAAGTCAGTGGATGCCAGGACAGCAGCTAGGAGTCTCCACACCTCTGTAGGTCTGTCTCTTACTCTCCCTTCCACCTCTTTACCCATGGGCACAGGCAGGCCGCCCCAACAGCCTGTCCTTCACACAGGGCTGGCTCCACGGCAAGAGCATTGGGGTAACCAAGGAGCATCACTCACGGCATCTACCCCCAGAGCCTGGGGAATAGGAAATGCTGGATTTCCAGTGCTTCCTGTTGGCAGTAGAGAAGCAGTTGCCGACCTGCCCCAAGCCTCCGCCACCAACCTGAACGAGCCCCATATGCTTACAGGATTCAGTGCCACCCTCGCACCACCAGTCCTACCCTGCTGTCCGAGCTGGGGTGGAAGTGGAGGGGGTGAAGGCAAGACCTCCGGGCCCCTGCACGTGCTCCACCATTTGCGTGCTGCAGAGGGGTGTAGCTCACTTGAATTAATGTCTCCATTAGCAAGGGGAAAACAGGACTGCAAGAGCTCAGCGCACAAGGGGGGGGGGGGGTCTCAGCGCACAAGGGGGGGGGGGTCAGCGGAGGACAAATGAAAAGTACTCGGTGGAAAAAACAAGAAAGAGAAAGAAACGTGCAGCTAAATTAAAACTTTAAGAAGTGACCAGAAGCAAGCATTACCTTTCCTTACCAGCAGTTTACCCATACTGACAGAAGAGAAAGGTTTCTCATTCTCGTCTGCTGTCTGCTAGCGATTTAACACATTGTAACCAGTTTTAGTGGGCTTTGTTTGCTGCCAGCCTTGGCAGAGGTCTGCCTGGCCTCATCACTGTCCCCATGCTCCAGCTGGCTCTTCTTACAGCAGCGGAGAGGGAAGCCTGCTCTGCTGCTGCCCCTTCTGTGCCTGCTCTGCAGAATTTAAATGTCATCAGTGTGACACTATTTGAGGAAAAAAAAACACAAACAAACCTGGAGTCCCTTACCTCTACCCACAGAGGAAAAAAAAAAAAAAACAAAACAACAAAAAAACCCAAAAACGGTTCAGAAAAACAGTGCCTACAGCCACCCTGGCATGTCACAATGCTGGGAGCTCCTTCGTGGCTTTGTACTTGGTACTCCTTGTGCCACCAAAAGCTCCTGGAAGCTGAAGGCAGCAGGAGAAGTAGCCAAGTTCCTCCACACATTGCTGGGGAGAGGAGCTTCCCATGGCGGAGACCAATCCTTCATGACACCTGCACCAGCATTATCTGGAGGGTAAACTCCAAAAATATTAGGGGGGGGGGGCTGTCAGCCCCCA
>NW_008794088.1:1911034-1935843 GCF_000699145.1 Aptenodytes forsteri
AGCAGTGGGGGGGGGGGGGGGGGCTGTCAGCCCTCATCCACATCCGGCTGCAGTAATGAGACTCCAGCACTTCAAACCCAGCCAGCTCGCTGCGGGGTCCTGTGTGGAGACACACTCAGTGTGGTGGGATGGGGCAGGAGGGTTTGGTTTGCCCAGGTCCAGAGGTCCCAGGGCAGGGGTTTAGATGTTGCTCTTCTGTCCTGCCTTTACCCTGAAATCTTGGACAGGGGGAGCTGCAGCTGCATGTCTGGAAACAAACACCAATATGGAAAGCTACCTGTGTGGCAGGATGGGTTTTTTAGAAGAAAACATCAGGGATGAGGCACAGGTCTGCCTCTGACCTGAAGCATCAGTGTGAACTCATGAGGCAGGAGCCCTGGGCACAATGCATGCTCACCCCCGCATCAGTCAAGCTTTTGGCAAAGGACCCTATCGCATTCCCCATCCCTTGCTGCCACTCCAATTTGACTTATCCCTCCCTTTTTTATTATCTCGGCACCACACGAAAACCAGCTGCGAATCAAACAAGCCTCTGATAGACCATAAAGCCCTAAGTGGGGACAGGCTGGGGCTGCTTAAAGTGAGTGGCATGTTGCCCAGGGACAGGAGCCTGCCCCCCACCAGCCCGGCGCCCCGGGCTTCAGCAGAGGGGCTGAAAAGCCCCATTGAGGATGGCGGGGACGTCAGGGCTGGCTGAACATCCCGTCCGTGAACAGTGGGCTCCTTGTTCACCCGCCTGGGCAGTGGGGAAGCCTCAGCAGAAAGCCTGCTATTGAAATGGAAATCAGGGCCTTGCACCCAGCCAGGAGGAGAAGGAGGAGGAGGATCCCTGACTCCTCCCGAACAACAAGGGCACTGGGAGACTTTGGATGGGGAAAGGATAGGGGGGAAGGGGGTGGAGGAGGGGGAGACATGCTCCAGCACACACACTGCACAAGTGAATGCTGGAAGAGGAGAGAACAAAACCCCTTTGGGGGAATAAAGGGAATCCAGCCTCCCTGGCGAGGGTGAGGGAGGCGCTGGGTGCAACTGCTTGGCTGTCTTGCTCCGTGAGAAGCAAATTCGTAAGGCTGGGCACCTAACATGCCCACGATCCCAAAAGCACATCTCAAACGTAAGTGACCCACATTACACATGGAGAAATAACAGCCCCAAGGAGTAAGGCCGCCTGCCCATGGACTTGTAGCAGGCCTGCTGCAGAGATGTGCTGATAACCCCGTGCAAAAATTGTTTTCGAGTCCCAAGAAATTTCTCTCTCTTCTTCAAACAGCAGAACCTGTGAATCCATCCCTTCCTTCTCAGGTTTTGTTTTTTTGTTTTTGCCTTTTTTTTCTGGTGGAGGGATGGAACAAGGCAAGAGGATGGGGGTAGAATCATCAGTAACTTGTGCTGGATTATTACATGATAACACGCCTTTCCAGGCTGCAAGAAAATGCAGTGGCTCTTCACACAAGCCATCTGAGCGAGCAAGTCAGCAATGGCATAAATCAAGGCAAACCCTCAATAAATTAAATCTGAATTAAATTAATTAAGAGGAGACATTATGACTTCAATCACAGGAAATTCTACAGGCCGACCTGTGGCTTTAATTTCACAGCTGTGCTTGTGCTACCCTGTGGTGCTATCAGTCTAAATTAATTCTAGGTACTCGCCCAACAACTGCCTGGGAGACAGTGGCTGCCTTACAGAGCCCAACAACTGAGGTCCAGATCTCTCACCTCATCCCAGTCTTCATCCTGGATCAGGCTTGACCAGGCAGGGAAACATCTCCTCCCCGAGTCTCAATGACACCCCTTTCCCATGCATGGTTTCCAGTGCAGGGTACTAGGAAAAGACAGAGCCTAAAAATGACCTTTAGTTTGCACATTCCTTTCTTGGGCAGGAGCAAAACCAAAACATTGTTTGGTTTTTTTTTTTCCTCTTCGGTGTGGGTAATGGGATAACAGAGAGGCAGTTTCAGAGTAATTCGCTGGGACTTACTCCAAAGTTCAGTTATTACAGGACATGATCACAGGCCACAAGAAAAAATAAATGATACACTGAACTCTGGTCTTTAATTGGTCTTGCCAGGAACCCCCTGTGCCATTCACAGGAAAGATACTTGAAAGAGAAAAATAGAAAACAATAATCAAAGGAACAAATGAAATGTGTATGTCTGTCCCCTGCCCACCTTCACCCTTCGCTTTAGAAAGTAATTGCTCCCAATGTTTCTCATTTGCTCTGTTTCTTAACTACCTAATAGACAACAGGAACATATTTGGAAATAAAACTGTGGAAAAGCACAGGGAAAGCTTCATTCACCCAGAAACCTGGCAGTCTCCAACTCCCCCAGTAGGTAAGAAAGCCTTTCTCTAAACCATTAAGATAAAGTACGAAGTGCCACAGACAGACACAACAGAAATATGTCTTTTCAAGGCTCACCGAGGTGGGAGGGAGATTGCTTTGATTAAAAAGCTACACTTCTACGTTGGGAAAGACTAATGTGTTCTGCAGAGCAACGAAACCTCTCTCCAGATGCCTGTCGCCCCTAGGAATTAAGAGCCACTATCTGTGGGTTTCTCACAGCACCAGTCCCCCTCACACTTTCAATAGCGACTCACGTGCAGCTGAAACACCTGCAGACCGGAGGGCAGGGAAGGGGAGGATGCTTTCTTGTTACCATTGATTTTTGTAGGAGAAAGTGGTTCAGTTACTCTCCAGGTAATGCCTGCTGCACATTTTAGCTGTGATTCCTTCACAACACATGGTTTAAAAAATTATTTACTCTCAATTCACAATCAGTTTGAAAATGATTTACACTCGATTCGCAATCACTTGGTGAATGATTTAAGGAAAAAAAAAAAGCTTTCCGTCAGAGAGAGAGAGTTTGCTTGCACCAGTTTTTTTGGCTGTGACTGGTAACCTCAATCACAGGGTGCTGGGTCTTGACACAATCTGAGAGCAACAGATTGGGAAAGCTAAACAGAAAATTTTCTTGCTTGCTCCCAGGAATGCCCATGCAGTGAACACCATCTCCCAAACACTCATGCAACAGAACCTGCCTATACGAAGACTTAGGAGCAGGCAGATGAGGACAGCCAAACCCCACAGCTTCCCCACACGACAAGGAGCATTTACAAACCCCACTCAACAGCAGGAGGCCAGCTCATTGGAGCTGATAAGGTGCAGTGGTCTCGGCACACGTTTCATGGGCCTTAGCACCTTTTCTCCACGATGGAGAAGCAGGAGCAGGGATGGAGGGAGAACGCCACACCAGCGACTTATCAGCATTGTGTTTGATCAGCTTCCCCTCTTGCTTCCGATGGACCTGCTGCAGCCCCAGGCACCACGCGAGGAGGAGGAAGGTGCTCTGGAACTTCTGTATCCCTCCCGTTTGTCCCCTCATGCAGTACGAATTTCTCTCTGGCCAAGCCCTGAAAAACACCGCCATCTATCTTGCTTCTGAACGAGGGCTTCTGAGCAAAAGCCTGCTAAGTTAATGTAGGTCAGGGGCCTAAGTTCAGGTAGTGGGAGTCATCTCCATGTGAATCAGACCATCCCTTTCATCTTTTTGGGGCCATAAAGGAAAGGACCCCCAACCCCTTAGGGGCTCCAGGTCTAGTCTTCAGCAAGACCAAACATCTTCAGCACCTGCTTTGGGACTAAACCTCAGCCTCCCAAGAAAGCAGCTCACCACTTCGAAGAGGAGGTGACTGTTCCTGATGTGCCTCAATACAAATGTAGGTGTCCGGCTTTAGGCACCCAAGTGTGGTATATTTGGTCTAATTGAACTGGCAGGAGTCCCACCGTCTGCCTTTGCAAAAGGCTAGGTTAGACAGCCTCCACAAAATGCACATCACATCCAGCCAAGAGACCATTTTGTCCTCAACTTCCACTCTTCTGAATAAAAACAAAAGCAGGGAAAAGCACTAATGCCCAAAGAGCATCTTTCGACCGCTGCCAGGGAAAGCGGCGTCCCCGCCTCACTCGGTGGCTCCTCTTCCCCAGATGCTGTGACGCTGGGGGAGAGACTAGAAGTGCAGGTAACATGGCATACGTGAGCTCACCCACCACTTTTGGCAGTCCTTGCTGCTGGAGACCCCAGGTGCGATTCCTCCACTTGGGTAACAAACATGCTGCCCACCACTTGCAGCTCCTGGGGAAATTCAGTGCCCATCCCTTTCACATCCACCAGCTTCTCCACATTTTCAGTCATCAGCTGAAGCCATTTACTTTACACTAGAGTCATCTCTCTCCTTTTCCTTCCCATTTTTCTTCCTGAAGGAAGAAACAGACTCTGCCCATACTGCTGGCAACAATGATGAAATACTTGTACTGCAGAAGTCCCACAACATGTTTTGCTGGATGGTCCCTGCACCTAAACTCTTCTCCTGTTAAATGGGACAGCAGCAAACCTCAAACAGGCAGTGAATGACCACCACACCAGTGAGTTCTCAGAAGAGAAGTGACAGGAGAAATTTCGGGAATATAATATACCTGCAGGGAAAGGACAAAAGGGGCAATCTACTTCGCAGAGATTTAAACTCTCTGGATTTTTAAAATTCATTGCTGTTTATTGTTACTAATATAACAATTATTAATAATTATTACCTTATTATTATGTTAATTCATCTCCATTTTAACCCCTGTTGTGCGAATACCAGCCTTCACCAAGGTAGTTTATAAGCAAACTGTCGAATCACTCAGGTATCAACACGGCTCTGGTATTCAGCCCAGATGCTGCCAGAAAAGCAACAGCACCGGCTGCCACATCCACTGGCACTGCTAAAATATAGCTGACCATGTACTAAAACAAACAAACAAGATATCGCATACTTTTGTTTGTTCCTGTTTCTTTCAACCTCCAGGATAGAATGAAACCGAGCATATATTTAATCCTCTATTTTACTGACTTTACACTAAATGCGTGACTGCAGCTTTTATTTGTGGTATACCTTCAAGTACCAGCCAGAAGATAGAATCGCTGAGTCCCTGTGGAGGATTTTAGGGTGCTCAATGGTCTAGCATCCCACACCCTTCACAAGCAAGTTCTTCTAGTTTTTCAGTTCCTCTGGGATGGGACACTGGTCTGCTTGCCCAGCCAGTCCCAGACTCATCCTGCCCTTCTCCTCCGAGCCTCATCAGGCCACAGGGTCCCTCGCAAAGCACAGCCCCACTCCCAGTCTCAATCTCTCTGCGCGACTGTTGTCTCCCACAGGAGAGGCTGAGAGAGCTGGGACAGCCTGAAGCAGAGAAGGCTCGGGGGGCACCCCATCAATGTGACTTGCCCCCAGTGAGTCCCTGTCTCCATCCAGTCCCATTTGGCTCCACTTCCTCTCTTCTCCCCCCCCATCCCTTGGTGCAGTCCCACTCTCACCACACTCCTTTGTCCCCCGGCACCCCCTGCCTTGGTCACCTCCCTGACCAGCTCCCTCTCTCCTTGAACGTGAGCAGGGTTGCATGCTCCTCCATCACCTCCAAATATGACGAAGGAAGTCCCCAGAGCAGGTAAGGGAGACACGGACCCGCTCCCCGCTCCTACTGCCAGAGGCCAGCCCTAGCTCAGCTCATGGCATCTGCAGGGGAGGTCTGGGTTTGTCCCAGTACCTGCTCAGCACGGTCTGCATGCTGGGGGGGGGGGGGGGGGGAGCACAAGGCACAGCCCCATCACACACAGCAGCCGCAAGAGGGTGAAAACTCAGGGGCTTTTTCCTCGCTAAATTCTATGGTGCCTCTGCTGAGCACGTGGACAATCAGATTTGATTCTTCAAAGGCTTTTTACCTAGCCAAATTCAGTAGATTCTCTCAAAGGTGGCAGAAAGCACACCTGTGTCACACAGCCCACCCTTCTGCTGCATTTCAAGGTCTGGCTGCACAACATGGTGGAAAGGCAGCATCCAAAAGAAAACATTTTCCTTTTCAAACACACAGGAACCCATTTTCCCCCCTAATCTTCTTCTCAAAAATAGGACAGAGCCGGCTAAAATCTTCCATACAAAGTCAGTCTGAGCTAAAATCCAGGGACGGGAAAGTTTCGGCCCATCTTTTTAAAACCTGGCAAGATAGTTAAGTGTCTCAAAGCAAAGACAGGATAACAATAATGACCATCACAGTTACTCAGGGGGTAACAACTGTAATCAGGGGGATTGTTAACCCCATTTACAGAGACTGAATCTGAGGCAAGAAAAGGTGAAAATTATAACTGAAAATACCAGGTGTCCTTAAACACAAGCAGCACAACCAGCCTCCTTGATTGCAGTATTTATTTATTTTTTTTTAAATCCTAAAAACACTGTTATCGTCTCCAGAGATGATCTAACCAGGTTGCAGATTAACTATGCTGTTGGTGCAGAAATACGGTGGTGGCTCCCATCAGGGTTACCGCAGGTCCGGCTGGCCGACTAGCCCTGGCTCTGCGCAGCATGAATGAGGCAAAGCAGCTGCGAGAGACAGATCAAGCGCGCAGTGGCTCGAAGCCTGAGCGAGGCAGCTCTGCCAAGCAGGCAGTGCACGGAGCCAGCATGGGTGTGCCTGCACCCCTGAGCTGCTGCTGGTCAGGAGTACTCAAGTGCACAGCGCAGAGACGCTTGAGCGACCCTGTGCTGTGCCAGCCAGGTTTCATACAGCCACTCCTGAATCAGAGTGAATAAACCGTGCCAAAGCTCCTCTCCTGTAAAGCCAATTAGGTGTCTCTCCACTGTGATCCCTTATACGCAGTATCTGGGAGAGCTTATCCTGAGTCCTAAGCAAACACGTGGAAGCCAGCTCAGGTCTGGCGCTGCATCCAGGCTGCAAAGCCCTCTCTTGACCCAGGCTCTAGGGAACAGAGTGCAAACATGAGCATGGCCCATTATTATCAGTGGAACGACCCCCACCATGCCAAACACACACTGTTTCCAGGAGGAGCTTCCAGATGCATTTGCTTTCGCTGTGCTACCCAGTATCTATAGCATCTGGGTGCTTCGTGGTCCAGACAACCGCTACTCTGCATGACCTCAGGGTAGAGAAGCACTCTACCCTGAAAAGACCAGGCGTAACAATTCCCTGCACAGCAACCCTCAGGAAATCACCAGCTTCATCCTTCTAACCCAAAGCAGGATTTCCTACAGCTCTGTGACCCTGCCAGCTGGATGAACCTATTCTTAGAGGCCTTCTTCCGCAGTGGAAACTCCACACCTTCTCCAGCCAGCCTCCTCCAATGGTTGTTGACCCCGCCTGCACATAGGAGACCTCCAAGGAAGATGCAGATCCTATAGAAGCCAACGGTACGTATGGCACTCTAGCACCTGGGATTAAGGTTGCAACTGTTTGGGTTTTTGCAGGGGAGCATGAACAGATAAGCAAAATGAGCCCTGGGAGCTTTAATAAACCATGCGCTATCCTTACATGGAGAGCATCCCATAAGATAAAGAATCTCTTCACAGAGTCTCTGAAGTCTTATTTATGGTCTATTTGTATATCTGCGCTGATGCTAGCGTAGATATATCCACAGAGCACGACACGCCCTTGTACATAATGACAAGGGAAAAATATTGCAGTTCTGCTTGGCTGGGCCCCAAGTCAGGACAGTTTTGCTGCCAACCTTTATCCTCATTATATGTCTTAGGTCATGGTTACAGCGGTAATAGTAATACAGCACCGACATAATGTTTTTCCCTGCAGGCATCCTCAGAAACAAGCCCCTGTCACTCCCTTCCTAGAGGTGGGGAGAGCAAGGCCCAGGTGTGTGCACCCACCACGCTGCAAGTAACCAACAGGGCAGGGGCAAGACACACGGCCTCATGCTCACTGCATGCTCCTCTACCATGTTCTCCAGGCAGCACCTCCTCCTGCCTCTCCCTGCCTCATGCTCCCATGGCTGGTCAGGGAACAAAAGCCTGAGAACAGGTATGAAATTCAGTCCCAGGACAAGAAAAAGCAGAAGAAAAGTAATCTGGAAGATGAATGGAAAGCACAGCATTGGCGAGGTGCTGTGTTTCCCCACTGGAAAAAAACCCCAGCAGAGTTTCCCTACCCAAGTCCTCAGTACAGCAAAAGAAGTCCAAAAATCACATAAAACGCTGACTTGCTGCTGCTTTACTGGTGTCAACCACCACAGAACAAAAAAGACGAGGGTGTTCAGGCAAGGCCAGCCAGCTGCCAGCAGTCATCCCTTCGATCTCTCTGCACACTGCATAAAAACACGAGTGGGAACAGGATAAAAGCAGACTCGGCACCTTTCTACCCCACACCTATCAGTGTGCTTGTGCATGATAACCAAAATAGCTGCAAACTCCTCCAGTGACTTGAAATACAGCTGCCCCATCTACTTACCAAACCATCTGCAGGAGGAGACAAGGACATGCAGTTCTTACCCATTTTCTTTGGTGCTTATTTACTCTGTGTATCTGCATAACCACAGACAAGATCTGAAATAAAAGCCTGCTCATGCACACTTATGTATTCCCCTGCCCCACAGAGAGAACAGCTTCAGCCCCTATCAGTCCCCACACTTCCAATGGAAAAAGCGTGTGTGGGCAGGGTGGGGGGAATAGTCATGAGCAGAAGCCATGATCTGACTCTGTCAGCAGATGACTTCTATTTGCACTCATTAGCACTGCCCTAGCCTGAGCTAACACCACCCCCTCGGGTAATTTAAATTTATAAAAAAAAATAGAGGAGAAGAGGGGAAAAAAAAAGCAGCCCATATTTCTATATTTAGGAGGTTAGGATAATCGGGGTGGAAGAGCCCATCTGTTTGACATTCACTCCAGCTGCTGTGGATGCGGAAATTTGTCTGTTTTCTTTCCTTTTGCCTGTTTCAACTTGTCCTGGCTGACTGTGACAGACACACAGAGAGCCTGATGTATGGCCACAGCCATTTAGGTCTGAAACTGTGCACCATTCCATAGGAGTCACTGCAGAACCAGTTGGCACAACCAGGATCTTTCCCAAGGGAGTGTAAACCATTTAATAATAATAATAATTATTATTATTATTATTGTTATTTATTGCTACTATTAACAAATCTATGTTTATAACACTGAAGAGGAAGCAACACAGAAAGGCAGAAGACAAGATAAAACACATCTTAGACCTCTGTAAAAGTCAGTTTTAGGAAGGCAGCCTCCCCTCTGCCACCTCCTTTTGGGAGATCTCCCATATAAAGCTGAATTTCTGTGGGATGCCAACTCATCATCCGCGGCACTAGCCACTGGATGGAGACATAGCCACACTTCTTTTCAAACGAACCTGTTCTGCCATTTTCACGCCAAGGGTCTATGAAAGTGAGCCCAAGATAAATTCAGAAGTGGCCTTTGATCTCCCACCTTCCTGAGCTGACCAGACTCTGGTCCCAAAATAAGAAGGATGCAATTGCCTCAAGCAGTCTCTTGATGCTGTTCCTGTCATAGATACAAGTGCCCACAGCCCTTGCAGGATATAGCATCATTGCCCCTGTAAACCTAATGCAGCACTACTTATTTTGCTGCTAAAGGCATCCCTGTAGTGTGTAAGGACATGTGGCAGACCGCTGGGACTATTTGCTGTTTATCTTGTTTGGTATAGGTGATTGCTTTTTAATTTCACAATGTTCAATTGCTGGGGTCATTAAAGGTACCGGGGATGAGCAGTAAGCCTGGATAAATTTTATGCGATTAAGGTTCTGAAAGCCCAACAAAGAGGAGAGAAGACTGCCGGTGCAAAATTCAGAATTCTACCGCCAGCTTTTCCTTGCAGGGTCCTCTCCAGCCTTGGAGCTGGAATCGCACGACAGGACAGGTGGGCGAGGAGCGCAGATTGATAAATAGGAATATAGATGGGGAAACGCATCTGTCCAGGGACTTCCCAGTCCTCCCTGCAGCACACACTGCTAGTCCAGCTCCAGCGCTCCTTTCTTCTGCCCGACAAATGTTCCCTCACCTTCCCAACCACACAGAGCTGAAACTGCCCCGCTGATTTCCATATGTGCAAGATTGGGATCTAGGCTGTCACCTAAGGGGCAATAAATGTGTCCAGAGGTCCGAAAACTTCCCTTCGGAATAAGCCCTCCTCTCATGTAACGTTGTGTAAGTCGCTTGCATACAAGGAGTTGATGGACACTGATGACCACATTTTGCAGGCTTGTCCTTGTGATATATCTGGTCTGGGTTTTGGTACAGAGCATGGTTTAGACGCATTTCTGATCACTGTGGCATAAGAAACAACATCTTACTCCCTTGAGTCTCTGCTCCAAAGAGGTTTTTTTCTCTTCCCAGCTTCCCAGACCACACTGGCCTGAGCTGTCTGTGGTCTTCTGCTAGCTACTCCACTCAATATGCCCATGGGCATCGTGGCCCACAAACAGTTGTTTCCTTGGGCTATGAGGCCCCTGCACCCATCCCTCCTCTGGCAGGAGAGTAAAGGCCTCAAAGACATTACTTTTCTTTCCATAAGGTTAATGAAATTAGGTGGGCACGTTACAGGTGAGATACTCACTGCTAGGGGGAAAGACCAGGCCATGCTCAAGCCTCTACTAGACATAAGAGACTCCACACAGGTCAGCCTGAAGGCACAAATGGGAACAAGATGAGGTCTCACTGGTTCACAAACCCACAAAACTAATTATTTAACTGTGCTTTTCAGCAGGCCAACAAAACACAACCTGCGTTACAGAGCTGAAGGGTACGTCACATAACTTCAGAAGCTGCTTTCCACAATGTGTGGCCTCCAAAAGATGCACAGAAAAATGTAGGCCTTTCCCAGTTTATATTGTTACGACAGCCCTTTAAGATGCTAAAGTAACTCATACCTATTCCTCACAGACCCAGAGAAAGTTCTCCTTCCTGTGAGGGTCCCTTCTGTCACGCATTATTTAATATTTCCAAATTAACTTTTTTTTTCCCCAGAGAGATGATAAGCCAATAAAAGCACATGGAACATATTCTGAAATCTGAGAAACCTTGAAAGATGAAGATATAAATAAAATAATAAGTAAAACTAATGGCTGGCATTTTTTTCAATTCTTCATGTTATTTCCCCCGATATTTAAGGGAAAAAAGCACAGAATGACATGTGTGGGAAACTTCACATGAACTGTCTTGTATTTGATGAAATCAGAAATACTGCAAGCTAGTGCAATATTTATATCATTGCCTCCCCCCCACCATCTGAAAGACGCACTACCCCATAACTGCAGATGAGGAAACAAAATTCTCTCAAATGTTCACTTTCACGAAAGATAAATTTGCTTTGTTCTATATTTTGGGCCCTAATTCAGCAGCCACTTAAACGTATGCTGAAGTTCATCATCTGCCACTCTACTACTTATGCATCTACTCAAGAACACGCCTAAAGTCAAGCATATGCGCAGCACACTGCTGACTGTGGACCTTATATCTTTCTGTTCATTTCTGCAACTATTCGTACTTAGTGATGTGAATGTACAAGGAAGTAACATATTTTAAGCAATTTTAGCACACGCTGGCAATAGTGCAATTTGAACTTGCCTATCCACACAAATAATTGGAATAATTATTAAAAAGTAATAGCTAATCCTTGATACCTTTCAGAAACAGCTTAATTCTAACAATTACTTTAAGCTGTCAGGATAGTGAAATACTGTGGCGTGAACTTTTGCTCTGTATCAGTGCGAAGCAACCAAACCTGGAGCTGAAATATGGCTCCCCCCCACCACAGGAAACAGAAAAAAAACCCTGCTCATAAGCATGCGGTATGTCAAATATTATTTGTAGAAGCTATTCAGTAAGTAATTTCAAATAAGTAAAATGCAAAGAAACCACAGGATGTTCACAAACAATTTGCAAATAGAAATGGAAGAGGAATTCATTAAATAAATTATTTGCTTTAAATTATTCACCTACCTCTAATCTTACTACCACTTAGACTATAAAATTCATGCCATAAAAGATACAGGATACATAACAAGGCATCATTAATTTATGCAGTCCCCAGTGCTGCTTTATTTTGACTGTCCAGTTATATTATTGTGTTAAAACAGCCTTTTGTTTTTAATGTACTTTGAGTGTAATACGTTTTTGTTTTAAAAGCTGAGCTAAGGAGACCTGATCTGATTTTAGACTGTGATTTGATTTTGAGCTCCAAGGCTGAATAACTCTTGAAATCTGAGAGAAGAATCCAAGCTGTTCTCTAAGCAAAACCAAAACGAATGGAAATCTTACACAGTTGGCTAATTTCATGAGATTTCCACAATTTGGGTTCATTTCACATAAATTCACAGTGAGGAGCAGGCATTTTTTTTGCATCCATCAAGCTGCGTAGTGAACTTGGTGAGAGACGCAGGAGGCATGCGTCAGAGAGCCAAGGGGTGAGGGGGAGCGAGGAGCAGATCACAGGCAGGGGACGGCAGTGGCTCTCCAGGACCCACTGGCTCTGCACCGGATCACAGGGTCAGCAGCATCCCCACCTGAGTCGCTTTTCCCCTCCTGCAGCTGCAAGACAAGCTGCCAGCTGTGCTCTGGCTGTATGGACTATATGGCCAGAGGAAGAAATTCCAGAAAGAAACTTAAAATACAGTATACAATTCTTTTTAGCCATGAAAACAAAATCCCGGAAAGGGTTCTCACTCATAACTAAGGAGGAAGGCAGCTTCTTCATCTTGTTTGTGTCCTGACTTGTTCTAAGTGACAGCCATACTCCGCTACTTGTTTGGTCTCTCAGCAGTTGTTTTATTTTTTTATACCATATTTGTTTACTTTTAATTAAAATGACGACGATGATTGTCACTGAATTTCTCCGTGGTGGAAAACCGGTGCAAACTGTGGTTATTTGGTTATGGAGGAAGAGAGTGAAAAAAGGTTCTTGCAGTTGTCAAAATAATCTCCCAATTGTCTCCAGAGCGAATGCTATCGCTGCTGTTGGCAATGGGTTGCAATTAAACGTTACACCTCATCATCCGTACACATTTTTACTCCTTGGAAATGAAAGGAAAGTCGGTTTTGCAGAGCTTCGTCATCCTGGACTGACTCGTAGCAGGCTTAGTCCTTGGCCCAGTGGACGTCAGGTACATTTATCAAGCCGCAGCACAGCACAGAGTTGCTAGATACGGTGTTATTACACACTAGTATGTCCACAGTACTTATGAGTCCTTTAAAAGATGCTCAGCACAGGGCCAGAGGAGGCAAGGGCATAAGGTCCACTCACATTGGAGACCTCTTGAAGACTCTGGTCCCGGCTCCTCACCCACAGACCTTAAAAGCTAAATAAGCTTTACCACAGCAGTTGCTACATCAAACATGGGGAGAATAGCTATGGCACTGCTGACAGGACTGCTTCCTCTCCTTGCTTATTTTCAACATAAATTCACGTCAGCTAGGCTGTTTAAAAGGAACCTGAGGGAATTGAGTGCTTAATTCCCATAGGTACCTTATAAAATCCCAATTGTAACAGACAACGCTCTATTTTTTTCCATTTCCAGAGTGAAGCCACAGCATGGGTAGAGAGTGGATAAGGAGGAAGGGCTGCATTTGACCAGATGGAGACTAAGGTTCACTTGAGCAATGAAGACAATTCTTAAAACGCAGGGGGACCAGATCCACTCTTCTCTATAGCAGTGCTCTAGCTAGCCCATCTCCACCATCCATGGCGAAACTCACACAGAAACACAAACTGAAGGCAAGCCAGTCGTGCGGCAGACCGTCCTGGGCCTCTCGAGCCAAGCCTAAGCGCTAAAATATCCCCGGCTGATCTTGCAGCAGAACCCAGTGGGGCAAGGCTTCCTCCAAAACGTCCTCAAGCCACAGATGGTTTAAGATTGCCACCAGCATCACAGACTGCACCCAGTATGTGAACAGGCAGCAAGCCGGAGGCAAGGAGGACAGACATCACGCACACGCAATCCCCTTCCCAGTGCCCCCAGGGCCACCTCTCTGGGGGTTCCATGCATGACTTTCATTGTGGAGGTGGACAAGGCAAGGATGAGAGAAGAACCACATTCGATTTAGTCACTGCAGATTTTCTTTAAAAACTCAAAATCACTAACCATCCAGGAGCCACTGCCATGAAAACTCAGGAGGGAAAGTATTCAGCAGGCCACTGACTAAATCAGTGGGCAGGCAGCATGCTCCCATGGAGAAGGCACGGGCTGGCAGTCAGGAGATGCAGGATCCAAACCCAGGTTGGCCATGGGAATCCTGCATGACCGTGGGCAAGGCACTTCCCATCTCTGGGCCTCAGTTTTCCCATCAGCTGCACGATGATCTAGATAACATGGCTGTTACCTAAGTCAGTGGAGAGAAAGATTATACAAAGGTTAGCATTAAAAACGTGGGTATGTGGGTGGAGCGCAGCACAGATACGAAAGGTTCTGAAAAATATGTGGGCCTCCTTCTTCATCTCCTTCTACAAAGTGGTTACTCAAAGCAAAAATAACATACCCTTCCTACAAAGGCAGCACACATCAGATACACATATATTTAGATCACTGTGCAAACAATCACCGAGTTTTGTCCGAGACAGGAAAATGGTACCCTGTGCTACAGAGGGGGAGAAAGACAAAGACATCTGAAGTCACCCTGGAGCAAGGAAAAGGAAAGGATCCAGATCTGGGACAGATTCAGCTGTGGTATAAACGCTGATGCTAGCCACACTCAAGAAAGTCAGGAGTAAATGGCAAAGCTCTCACGAGCCTGACCTGGAGGTCCATCAGGTGCTAGATGTATATAGGACAAGCACTCATCTTCCTGCATGTCAAACAACTCCTTTCAAACCCCTAAACAAACGGTAGGACACTGCAGCAGAAGCAACCCTCAGGAAGGACAAGACAAAACACCTTTTCAGTCATTTTATTTTGCAACTTTTTTGGCTTGCTAAGCTATCCCCCTTGCCCAGCTGAGGGTGCCACACGCTCCTTTTCCTCGCCCAGGACACATCAACCTGTCACTAGGGCCACTCACGTCTCCCTGACCCCCAACATGTGTTTTCTACCCCTTCTACTTGCTTGGAGCATGGAAATGGCAGCACAGAGACCCAGTGACAGCAGGTGGGAACGGAGCCCGCATCTCCTAATCCCCAGTGCTCACAGCCAAACAAAAGGAAAAAGCAAAAAAAAAAAAAAAAAGAGCTCCCCCCACCCCCCAGCGCCTTGTTTCTCCCTTACATGCATAGCATCGCTGCTGCTGAATTGCAGCCTCAGAAAAAGGAAAGAAAGAGGCCCAAAAGGCAGCTAGGAAACCCACCGTCCATTGGCTTCCCTCCACGTGAGGCGAGCGGGCTCCTTCTGCTGCAGTGACTTGGCAAGCACACCTCGCTCTGACTCAGCACCTCGCCGGCACCTCCTGTCAATTATTCCCACAAACTGCTGACGCCGGAAGGGCTATTTGCAATGAGGCTGCAACACAAGCCGGTGGCAGTGGTATGCCTCAGCTCCCCCCTTCACCTGCAGCGGACCCCTCCACTTCAGCCCTCTGGCTCAGGGCTGGAGCTCCCAGGGAGGGTGAAGGGGGGGGTTAGCGCAAGAGGGCTGGAGGATGGGGACCGGGGCGGGGGGGAAGCCTGCCCGCGTTGTACCTATTCTGTGGATAAACAGACAACTGCCGTCAATGTGGCAGCCGAAATGTGGTCTTACAAAAAAAAATTAAAAAAAAAAAAAAAAAATGAAAGTAGCCACTGGGAATAGGGACGAAAGCAGCAAGAACAGATGAGACTATGCAAAAAAGCTACTGAAGAACTAACTATCATGGAGCATTCCCCAAAGAACAAGCAAAATGCAACCTTGCTGCAACTCCATGCAGCTGAGAAACACAAGCCTACACTCTGTGACCGAGACATTTTCAGCGCAGGAGAGGGAGGCGCTGATTGCGGATGAGTCCCGTAATAGGGGCCCAGGGCACACCAGCTGTTTCAGGGGCAAAAGGGAGGGCTGCCCTTGACAAGCCAAGGACATGACGATTCTGCAGACAGACTGAGGCTATTCTGTCCCTCTGCCAAGTAGCCAAGGTCCTCTCAACCTCTCCAAGCCACTAGCTCCCAGCACACAGCCAGAAAGCCAAGCAGGCTTGCAGCCTAGCAGCTCCACAACCAACAGAGATGTTCAGACATCAAACCCCATCAGACAGTGAAGTTCAAACACACGCTCAGCTATGGAAGCAGCCCAGCGACCACGCAAGCCCAGCAGCGCCCTGCAGAAGCCCACTGGCACCTTCTCTCGCAGGGCTTCACTAAAAGAACAGTGTCTGCCACCCACCCCTCTCTCCTTCCCCAAGGGTCACAGTGAGCTTCAGGCCCCACTCACTGGCACAGGTGGTGAGAGGCAGCGGAGCAAGCGATGCACAGGAGCTGGGGCGACCCAGAGCATTCCCTGCAGGAGCACCCAGAGACCTTTTAATCAAAAAGCAGGACTGTATTTTCTGAGATATCACTTCAAAACCAAGTGAAACATTTCATAGAGTACGGCTGATGCTGATAGACCGCACAGGAACACAGGTCGGAGCAGGCGGGGTGAAGCTGGAGCAAAAGGCTGCAAGGAGCACTTCAGATTTGATGCTGAAGCCTGCAGTGAACCATTCCCTACAAAATGATGCAATAACCGCTTTATAAAGTGCAGGAAAGGGATGAAATAGCCATGCTAACCAACGGTTAAATTGTCCAACATGTCTCGTAGTCCGTGGGCCCACAGCTGCAGAATTCATCACAGAGTAATACCCTGCTTGGAAATCCAGTGTGGGCAAAAGGGGCAGAGACACCAAACTGCAAGATGAGTAATGCACAGATCCCATCCAGATAGCCAAGGCTGAAGAGGGAGAAAAGTTAACTAAAAACCAAATCTCACTACAGCAACGTGGATTTACCAATGGCCTCCTGATCAGGAAGGAAATATCTACCGCACAGGGTGGAGTGAAAGCAAAGGAACAACAAAGTCAAAGAAAACAGCAAAAAACAGTGACTTCAGCAACATGTGCAGGAATTAGCTGTGTCACAGCAGGTTACAATTTTGCAGCGTCTTAAGGAGCATAGCTAGGGCTTGGAACAGCCAGTCCCAGGGCACTCAGAAGTTAAAACACTGCAATTGATGCAAAAAGCAACCCGAGTCACAAAGTAACGGTGACCGCTACATAATCAAACTTAACATCCCTGTGAGAAAAACAGTACCAGAACTTTGCATCGTGCCTCTTAAACATTAGAAAAGATGATTACAAGCAAAAAATGGTCAAAACAGCCTAACCACAAAAGCCGGGTTATTGAAGTTGTTACACTCTGTACGGTGGTGTGTTGAAGCAATCTCAGCATCGTCACTGAAAAGGTACTCGGTGCCCCTGAACAAAAAACTGCTGAGAAGCAAGAAAGCACACTGTATGGTCAAACAAAAGGAACAAGAAGTCATTCAGTCTAAGAAGTTGCTTCATAAGATGGTAGCTAGAAGGGCTGAGAACAAAATTGAAAGCCAAATTGCAAAAGTCAAAAAAACCCAATCATTTCAGTATATTCAAAGGACAAGTGCAGAACTGCTGAACAGTAGGAGAATGTCATTTCTCAAGTGGCTGTGCTGCTAGCAAAGACACACAAGCTATTGCTAAGTCAGGTGTTTCTTGAAGTTAGCAACGCTTTCCTTAACAGAGGGTACAGGCTAACCTGGAAGTTGCAGGAGGGATCGGTTAAACCCGTCAAATTCCCTAAGCCCCTAAAAGTACACAACAGGAGACAAACCAGCTTGATCTCTGCTCAGAGGAACTTGTGCCCCTTCAGTCCACTCAAATTTTGGAAGGAAAAGGACAGGACTAAGTGTTTAATTTTCAGTCACTCCAAAGCAGGCCTGCTAAACTGTTCTGGGCAGAATGCCAGTTCGGTGCCAGTCCCATCCCCCGCTTGCCTGGGGTGGGAGACAGCCCCCCTTTTCTTCCGCCCCAGGGTGGGGTTCAGGCTGAGTCCAGAGCTGCTGCCCGTCCGTTCGGTGCCTAGGCTCGGAGGCGCAGGAGCCCCTCTCCCCCTGCCCTTGCTCTGGCCCTGATTACAAGGGATTACCCCCCGGTTTCATACCAGCTCTGGGGTGGTTTAATCTATTCCTTAATATCTGGAAATGAGACAGGGAGCTGGCAAAGTGATTTGGGCTGGCCGAGACAAAAGAAGATTGAGAGAGACTTCCAAGGGATCTGAGAAAGCTCGGCAAGTGGGCAGCATAATGCAAGATGAAATTCAACATCACCAAACTGACAGTAATAAGAACTTGAGAGAATAATCTGAACTACTCATATACCATGGGGCTCTAATTCAAATGTAATCACTTGAGGAAAATATCTTGGTATCACTGTGAACGGCTCAATGAAAACATCTGTTCAACATACAACGGTGGTCAAAAAAGCAAGCAAGCTGTTAGGATGACTAAAGCCAGCGGCTGAAAAGGATGCTGGAAGTATTAAAATGCCACTGTGAACACTGACAGTGGCATCCTCAGCTGGAATTGCTGCAGTTACTTCTGGATGGCACACCTGAAAATACAGAAGGCACAGAAGGGTTTCATCATTCACCAGTCAATAACGCTTACCAGTCAAGCACAGTTAAAATTGGTACAATTTAACCTGAAGAGGAGCTAGATAGAAAGAAATTATCAAACAGGTATGAAGAAGTGAACCAGGTGCTTCTATGTATATTTTTTTAAGAGAAGGACAAAAGGTTGTTCAATACCACTGAAGAGGAGGAAATGTGACCGGTCATAAGGAAGCTATTATGATTTTCCTTTACTTTTCTGTTTTTTCTTTTTCTGCTTATTCTAAACTCAGCCCATAATTAACTACCAGGAATTATTAGCCCATGTTATCGTAAAGTCAAAAGCTCAGCAGAAATCACAGAGGCCTGCACTTTTATAAGGATACTGGGAACATCCACAGATATGTCAGGTAGAATGAAAAAAAAAAAAAAAAAGAGGAAAAAAAGAAGGAAAAGAACAAAGCATAGCAGCACTACACCCTCATGCTTCCAGGCATTAGCCAATTTCTAATTAACAAGGATTAGGAAGTAATCTCCCCAGTGGGCATGCAGAGAGTGTGTACCAACCCACTTGCTCCTGGCAGATGCCGTTAATACACCAGGCCGGGGAAGAGCTAAGCCTGGACAGCCCACCCGCAGCCCAAGCTGTTTGGGAGGCTGAGGTCTGGGTGCCCAGCGGGACCGCACACCAGCCCCCCCGATAACTGCAGAGGCTGCAAGAGGGGCCGCAGTTACCCCAGCTCTACCTCGCTGCTGGCAAGGGGGGAAGTTCTGCGTCTGTTGCGTTGCAAGCGGAGGGGGCTTCCCTGAGGAAAGGAGAGGAGATGGACCTTTTTTTTGCTCTGCATTGGTAGGAGGAATATATATGACTTAGTTCATTTTATGGCAAGGGAGTGGAGTGTGGGCGCCTCCTAAAATTAAGAGAAAATTGGCTTGAGTAGGCTTTCAAGTCCAGAGCAATACGTACACCGACCTCCTCCTAGGACAACCTGTAGCACTGGCATGGCACCAGACTCCTCTTTGCTAAATGTTTGGTACCAATTGCTCACTGTGGGGGTTTCGGCACCCCCCATTGAAGCATCCAGCGTTGGCCACACTGCCACAGACCAGCAGTCTGACCTGACCCAGCGCTGCTTAGAGGGGTCGCTGCAGAAACACACCACGCATTGTAAACAGTGTGTCGTCGTCCCCCCCAAATGACATTCCTGGCTTCAGCATTTTGAGTAAAACGGAAGCCCAGATGTAACCAAGTGGAGTTCAGACATCGGCTTTCTCCTGCTGATGCTTGTGAAACAAAATCTAGCTCGTGTTCTTGTAGCTAAGTTGACTCATGAGGATGTGAGAAAAAAAATGCAAGTTTTTATCCCTAAGTAAGCAATCTGATCAATCTAATACAGAAATTACACTTGAAATTAACTTCATGCAGATACGCAAATGCACAAGTACTGCTGTGCTGCCAGGAGGAGAGCTGTGGCTCTGCACGTGCACGAGTAATAAGAGGCTGAGCTCGATCTGCCAGTCCTGTTCAGACTTCTCCAGCAACTGCTCCGGAAGTGTAAACAAAGAGGCTGTATTTCTTAAATAGAAACTTATCTTATTTCATACGCCATATTCTGCTTCTTTTGGTGCAAAGAGTGTTCTACAGCACGATGAATAAGGAAAGGACACGGGCAATGCCACGTACGTATACGTGGTGTTTGCATACATGTGTCAAGATGGCAAAAATAATGGACAGAGACTGTGCACAGATACCACCAATTGCTACAAGTTGTTTTTTATCGCTGTTGTTTTTAAATGCCCTGTAGAAATAAAAAATAGCCACCACTAAGGCTTTTACTGTAGATACTTCCACTAAACCAAACCTTATCAAACGTGGGATGTTTTGTAAAATCATAACTGCGCTTCAAAAGAAACACAGGGGAAAGCTGTCAGAAATACAGAAACATCCAGCTTAAGCATCTTTGGGACGAAAGTTTTGACTTTTCACCTCAAAATATCTTTTTGTTTAGGGTATTTTTTTGTATTATAATAATACAATTCCACAAAGAAACACAATATTGGTTGTCCTAAGATGGAATTCCTCTCAAAAATGTCCTTTCAAAACCATCAAAGCATTTAACTTCTATTTCCATTTAGAGTGAAGCCAAATTCCTCAATTCTGATGAAACAGAGCATTTGTCCTTAGCCCAGCTCAAGCAATGAAAAAAAAGGCAGAAGCCAGAATGGACACAAGTGACCTCCAAAACCAAAAAGATGAAAACCTATAAGGAAAAAAAAAAACACAACAGTTCACTGTGCATAATTAATAACCGTGTGCTTTCTCCCTGATGCATAAGACATGAAACATTTGTGAGAGAAAAGCGCGGTGGTGTATGACTAGGAGCCCTGTAATTGTGACTTCTCTAAAGGAGAAGCTGGGCAGATGTCCTACCTGACAGCAAGCAAATCATTTCATCTCTGTACACTTCAGTTTTCCATGCTATAAATCAAACTGACTGCCCTCACAAAGTAAGTTTGGAGACTCTCAATTAGTTAATGTTCGTAAGTGACTGTGCAAACACAAGGTAGTATTAACCAGGGAACTGTCTTTGTTACACTACTGTCTGTTAAACAACCAGGAGCTAAATTTCTCTCTGAACATTTACAAAAGGGAAGGCAGCATTAATGCTCCACAAGGAGAAAACTACAAAGAACAGATTTTCAGTGCATGCACTTCTCCTTGAAATAAACTGTGTTAAAAGCACTTTACTTAAAAAGCACAATGATAGAAGCATCCTGCTAAATCTAGATGACTCACCACAATTTAGTAGTGAACATCCCTAAAGAGTACCATTACAGTATTGCTTAACCTGCTGCATAAATTTAAGCATTCTCCTGTGGTTACAGTTTGGACCAAGACACTCTAGACTACTACCAGCATCCGCTGACCTTCACTGGGTCACGAAGCCTCTCTGAGCCTCACTTTCTCCATCTGTACTGTTGGTATAATAATAAAAACACATCTCCCCAGTGAAGGCAGGAAAAATGATTTCTAAGTTTCTTAATGAGTTGTTTATACCATACTTTGTATATCCATATTACTACTGAGCAGCTAAATATAGCTGTTCTCGAGGCACTTTGATATCCCTCGGAGAAGGGAATCTTACAAAAGAAAACTGGGTTTTAGGCAATACTGAAGAAACAGAGATAAAGAATCAGTTTCTAAAATAAGGGAAAGATGCCCACTTCAGAGACGCAAGAAGTAGTTAATGCATCTGTGCCTACCGCTGGGGACCAAGGTCAGGTCGCGAGCAAAATGATTTATCTACATGTCACAAAACCACACAGCTTGACACAAATGGCAATCTGTTCCAAAAAAAAATAATGCATAAGCATGGAAGAGCGAGGGACTGCCACAGTCCTCTCTCGCTAGGGCTGAAGACCTGGTGCGGGGCTGGGAAGGATACGTGGGCTAGCACAAGGGTGCTGCAAGGCCAAAACTTAAATGCTCAGTTTCAGCTGTGATAACCTCAGACTGACAGGAGGGTGACTTCAGGTGAGGACTGGAAAGACCAACCTGTGTGAAAAGTTGCAGACCAGCTGTTGCATTGATGCAATACTGCCAGGCACGCGCACACACAAACACCCCCCCCCCCCCCCCCCCCCCCCTGCCTGCCCGCCATGCCCGGCGCCGGCAAAAACAAAACCCCCCCCCCCCCCGACCCTGGTTTTGCACGATCCAGCTGCAACGGACTGTAACGTGCTGATATCTCACCTGTTGCAATACTATGTCACAGGATCCAAACACCATGCAGTTAAAAAAAAAGTTGGTTCTGCAGTTTAGCTGTACCCGATGTGTGATTTCTAACACATTTTACAATTTGCAGTATGCTATTTCTGGCTGCATAGCAGGATTGATTTGCAATCACAGGTTTGGTTTCAAAGCTCTAAACAGAATTCCCTGCTATCTTTCCTTAAACTTCTCTAGGGAGCCTGAAAAAAAAATTATTTCTGCAAAAGTTATTACGCTCATAATGCTTTAGAGGGAAAACGTAGACGCTGCCCCTGCCCCAGGAGCATTAAACATGGGTATTATAGGCCCAAAGAAAGCAGTCGTCGAGCTCCGGTTAAAAAGAATCATTGCTATTCTACAGATTGCAAAACAACGTAAGAAAATGGGACTGTACTACTTGATTGACATTTCACTACAAAGTCTGACTGTATTTTATCATAGGCATAAAGTGTGAGAATGACAAAATGACCTCCAGGGACCTTTTTCCCCCACCACTTTTCATGTGTTTGGCATTAAGTATTTCTTCTGTATGTACACTTTTACAGCTTCTGATCCTTTAACTTTTAAACATTTCACCTTTCGTTTAGGCATCACTTTGCATACGATCCCATCGTTTTTCTTCTCTATCCTCTAAACCAGTCTAAAGCCTCAGAAAGGAAAAAAAAAAAATCACTCTTCCTAACCAGACTGGGCAACCCAGAGCAGAAATACACTTACTGATCTTCTGCAAATGTTGTTTAGAAAAAACTCTCTCATTTTTACTTCAGCTTTTATGAGCGTATGTCTGTTCCTTATACCTTATCAGGGTTTTCTTTTCAAATTCAAGAACCACCGAAAATATGGTCATACTGTGTAACACAGAAATAACTGTGTACCACAGCTATTTTCATATACCACCATCTTCTAAAGACACTTCCTAAGACAAAAAAAAAAACCCAAGCTTGAGACACAGGTGGTTCATTCAGGTAATCTTTAAGCCTTAAAGGAAAGTGCAAGAAAAAGCATTACACTATTGCAGATAAATATTTCATGGAAAGGTGTGTTTCTGCGCCTAGTTGTCTCCATTGTCATTGTCCCCACACGCCACCAACCAAAAAAAGAAAATTAAATATTGAGTCAATCTTTTTGCCTAAAGAGGTAATTAAACGCCCCTTTAATTTTAACCTTAGATCTGGTTACTGTTATATGTTTTTGCAGGAATATCACATCAACAGAAACGCTTCATCGCTTATATGCCTCTAACTGCAGTAGGCACAGTAACTTTCTAGACAGTTACACCTTTGCAATGTCTGCAGACAAAAAATTGTGGCATTGAGAACCTGAAAGTCATTGAACTCACTTTCCAAACTGGGACAAGTACAAAAAGTAAACAAATAGCATGAAGTGTGAAACAGCTGAGATTATTTCTTTCAATTAAATGCTAATAAACTTTTTTCCCCCCCATAATTCATCTCTTTGAAGTCAGCAGGTGCAATTTCCAGTTAATGCATGCAACTCAGACTCCCAAATGTTTTCTGAGGACAGGACTCAGGGTGCTTTTGGGGCTGAGGCATTTGTGAAAAGTTCATCATGTCCATCACAAGACTCGTTTCCCAGCGGGTCCTGGGCAGAGGGGAATGGCCTGCTGCAGGGCAGTGAGAACCAGGCACGGCTACCCAAGCAGCAGACTCCATCCAGATCCAGACTGCGAGGTGGCTTCATCCAGACCTTGCTGAGACGTCTCTGGTGTTCTTGTGGGAGATCCCGTCATTTCTTACTGTCCTCCCACTCTCTTGGGGATCACCTGCAGCAGGTTTCCCAGTTTCCCAGCCGCGAAGGTGGCCAGCAGCAGTGCCCAGCTGGCTCAGCAGAGCTGTGCACTGCTCACTGCTGAGCAGACCTCTGCAACACTACTTAGCGGACCTCTGCACAAATGAGCAGACCTTAGGGAAATTACCTTGTAGACCTCAGTAAAACGTAACTGAACAGGCCTGCTCTAAAGTTTGGCGTTACGTGAAAGAAGGCATCACCACCTGACCAACAGATGAGTCTGAACATTTTGCACTCTGTAGTGTCTTCTCTGGCCCTTATCACAGCATCTCCTAGTGCTCTCCAGCAATGCACTAAGTGATGTGAGTAGCATCCGTCACCTGCAATTTGTTCCCTTTCCACACAGAGGAGAGGTATGCACCTTATTTCGGAAGGGCTTCTGGGGGTGGGAGGTGATGGAGTCGTTTGGGTCTCTCCATATCCCCGGGGTAGGGACTTATCTTAGAGCTGAAGGAGCCTGCCACGCGCCTGGGAGGAGAAGGCAAAGGAGGCAGGGGGGACTCCCCGGGTGACACGGAGGGCTCTGGGCAACCTGTCACCGTCTCTGCAGAAAGTTCCCTGCTGCCCAAGGGCCTGAAGGATAGACCAGAGTTTTCCACCCAGGTGAGCTTATCAAGGGGGTAGGCCCAGACAACTGAGGATGACGTGAAGCCCAATTTAAGGCAAGTTTTAGAGCGCCGTAAGGGAAAAAAAAAAAAAAACCAAACCCAAATATGATAATAGTAAGAAGGATGGTGCAGGGGAGGCAGCAAAAGGAGCCGAGCGGAGCAGCGCTCCATTCCCAACGCCTGCCTGCAAAAGCGCTCGCCCGCCGCCGCATTTCCGAGCATCA
>NW_008794088.1:1936694-1952875 GCF_000699145.1 Aptenodytes forsteri
CCCCCGCGCGGCACCGCGCGTCCCGTCCCAGCACACAGTGGCACATGCCACCACCCTCCTTCCCTGCGCGGGCCACCCACAAATTGGGGTCGTGTCGTTTCCCCCCCCCGCCAACCCGGTGCCGCTGCATCCGTGGGGATGCTACGCGGGCCACGGCGAGGAGCCGCGGGCCAGCACGGGCTGCAGATTGCACCCCCACAGCTTCTCCGGACCATCGCGGCAGCGTGGGGGCTTCTTCTCTCCAGGACCTGCCTGCAGCTGCATGGAAGAAGAGGTTGGCGGCACACAGCAAATGATTTGGGACGGGCTGCATGGGAGCGGGCACTGCTGCAGCGCACAGTATAAACATTGCTGGCTGCTTGTTCAAAGATACGAGCCGCCCTAACTATGCTGTTCAAGAAAGTGGGAGACACGAGTGTATTACTCGTTATGTTACTACATAACACAAGAATCACCAAGAACGGTGTCATTTAGGGTCATGAACTTGCCAGCCAGAGGCTCTGGGAGTGTCCCCATGCCCAGCCTACCCTACCGCTCAGCACCTCTCAGGTTTCTGCCTCCTCAGTCACCGCAAAAGCTGCATTGACCCTTTTTGTGGCTGCACTCCCACTGAGAAAGGGGAAGCTGCACCTGGGAGTGAGGAAGACAAGGAAAAGCGTCCAGGGTAGCAGAGCAGAAATGACAAAGCAACAGGAAAAAGGTAAGTTGGTGCCTGTAGAAACAGTAAGCGGGAAACTGGCTACCACCTAGCCAGCCTAGGCTAAGCTCTGCCTTGCCCAGCATCAAGCTTCGGCACCCTTCTACCTAGTCCTCTGGTAAAAATGTCACCCCAGCAGCCCAGGTTTACTGATTTTCTTGGTTCCAGAAAAAAACCACTAACACTATTTATGAAGAGCAATGGCTGACCTGCCCTTATCAGGCAGCAAAACGCTTGCTGACTCCCACGTGGGCTGGGATTTCATTCGGTGAGGGGTGGTACAATGAAGTGAAAAGGCACCGCATGGTGATTCAGGGGATGTAGCCCCAGTCTCTCTCCAGGTCTGTCAGGTGCCTGCTGCGTGTCCTCAGGCATCAAACCTGACAATGTAGACAGTCTCATAGATCTAACACTCTTGCAAAACACCCTCCGCTCCAGCCCTGCCATGGGCAGGCAGGCTAAGAGAGAGTTTTGCTCCACTAAGGAGCCAGCTCTTGGCAAAGGCCCAAGCAGCTGAAGCGTAACACTTCAGAAGAACACTGAAGGGAGAGTCATAGCCCAGCTATTTCCCTTATTCTCTGGCAATATGGGGGCTGAAGTTTTCTCAGACTCCCTCAGACCGCTTCTCCTTCCTTCAGCTGACCTGCTGTATGTTTCGTCCAGAAAAAGGATAGAGGAACACGTTCTTATTGATCATCAGCAGCTCCAGGAGACCCCCACATCCTTGTGGGTATGTGCAGCAACTACCTGGAGGAATGCAATGGGAATGCAATGTCCACACTCCTAACTACAATGAAAGCCCATGAATGTTTCTTGCCAAACATAACCTCCTTCACCACAGTCAAGGGCAGAGAGCACAGAGCACGTTGGGCACAGTGGCCTGTCACTACCCTTACTCCTTCAGATAACTTCTGGGGATGAAAAAGATGCAAAGACAAATCAAGTAAAAACAAGAAAAATTGCATATTTTCCCTAGGACTGCTGCACTGCTTTCCTGGTCTGCCAAGACTTGGAAGCTCTCTTGACCTAATGGAAATAAGTGTGTTTTTTAGTATAAGGACATACTGCATTTGGCAAATGCCATCCCAGCTCGCCTTGGACTGTTCCTTGCATCCTGCTGTGCATCAGCTGGCAGGTAAACAGCAAAGATCAGTTCGCCCTGTACAGTGGCTGAATTAACGTGCTTCCTAAAGAGCACAGTGAGCATAATGTGACGCAAGAGCCTGGTGGTCAGAGAAAGCATTTCTGCCCAGAACGGACCCAAATGACTCCCTTCTGACCCAGACTGGTAGGACCAGGGAGTATTTTAATCAGTTTAGGACCTGGTCACCACAGCAGATACTATGTCATACCTGCATAACACAGTGACACAGCAAGTGACTTTAGCTGCTTCTTGCAGCAATTGCAAGAACAATCTGTGGCCACGCTCCAGAAGGATGGAGCAGCCACAGGGAATAATAATCTTCAGATGCACCAGTCAGTCCTCTCACCCTGGCTCCCTCTCCACCTTACCACCACTTCCAAAAATAGCTTGCAGATTGTACAGAAAGGACGTGGACGAGGAGATACTGTTCCTGGAACTCTGAATTTCTACTTGAGTTGCCCTTGAGCCTTCCCCAAAATATTAGGCTTATGCCAACCATTTATTCAGTTAGTGCAGCACACTCCAGATGGCTGGATGCTAGACCTACGAGCAGACATATATTTGCTGCTCCAGCAGTCCATTTTCCCACCAGTGAGTGTCTATACCTCTTCCTCGGCACTGATGGAATAGCGCGTCATGGATAGAGGAGATACGTTTGCAATATCCCAAGCATCAGATGCTGGCAAGTGACCACTGCAGGACTCAAGTTGTGTTACGTTGCTCACAAGAATAGACATGGGATCATTAAACCGAATGGTCAAGATATTTGCCAAGACTTTACGTGCTAGGCTGGGCAAGGACAGAAAGAAAAATGAAACCACTCCCACCTGCTTTTTCTTTTGAAAGAATTATGATAACTAATGCAATTATCATGTCTCAGGGAAAAACATCTTTCTGAATCAAATTTGAGAAGGCTTTTTTCCAGGACGATGCTTTTTTTTTTTCTTTTCCCTTAACATGGCTCTAAAAAAAACAGTGGGGATGCAGTTAGGTTCAAGAGCTGCAATAGATGCCAAGTCTTACATCACGTTTGCTGTCTCCCAGCTTGTTACTGGGTTATCTATTGTCAGATGGGAATTTACTGGAAGTGACATCGCTTACAAATTGATCAAAATCAGCTTCAGTGAAGTGTCCTTCCAAGATATAAAGAGATGGATAAAATTCACTCAGTTGATCATTAATAACTTCAGTCTGTGGAATTGGTTATCTCCTTTTGACAGAGGAAATAGAGTTTGCAGATTGAACTGTTTTGATCCTATCTGAGAAGAAATGACAGACCTTCAGAGATACACCCAATTAACTATCTCTGTACCTTTTCAATAAAAAAATTAAAACAAACCCCTAGATTTATTTTGCTGAACACCTGTGTATACAAAACAGATGTCGCTAACCAGAAGAAGAAACAGCGATACTCCTGTCAACTCATCTATCCCAGGAGATTTTTTCTCCTGGCCACAGGGATGGCTATGTGGCAATACTGTCCCAAGTACAAAGGTTTGTGGTTTTGAAAGCTTGCGTACTGGAATCAGCAGGAGCCTCAGGCCTGGGAGAGGTGGGTATTTACTAGTTTACTCCATCTGCCCTCGCTGTCCAGAGCCAGGTGCAGTCCAACACAGACACCGTGAGTCCGATGCATTGACAACGTAGGCTTTCGGGCAAGCGCTGCCCACGTGCCGGTCGGGATAACCTGATCTCTGCCACAGCAATGACCTCTGCTTGCATGTCAGCCACATAGTGAGACCTCGGAAATGTCTGAGTGAAACCAGCCTCAAAATAATAGGCAAATTTCCGCACCCCTTCGATGCCAGGTGGCAGGAGCAGATGTGTCCATGGAAACCCGGGTGGATTAGGCATACTTTCAAACTTCTCAGCGCTGAAGTAGGCCATGGTGCTGTTTCTTTCTCCAAGGCCACTTTGACCCACACCTCGAGAGCAGTTTCTCTCTGCCTGTCCCCACTTCATGGAAAGGGAGCCATACAGCCAAGCTTCGCAAGCACCCAGGAGATAGGCTGAGGCACTGCTTTCCCTAGACCTTTCCACGCTCGTGGGCACGCTGGTTTGTCTGGTTTCTTCATCACAGGCGTGTAGTACCTGCAACACACCAACTTGGCTTAGTGCACTGCAAGGTGCTCCTTTCCCCAGTAGCATGTGGAATAAATGCATTTCTATGCATCCCACCGCTGTGATTTCTGACCACCCTGGAGCATCCCAATGCGCTTTGAGCTAATCCACAATCTTTCCAAGTCTCTCCGTCTTTTCTACATCTTCTGAGTTTTCCTTGGCTGCTCCCACAGTAAAAGCAAACCTCCTCAGCTACAAAATACTCTCCTCTCTCCCCTCCTCCTGCCCGGAGACCCCCTGTGTTTCAGTGTACATCTACAAAAGCCAAAGCTTTTTATTCAGCATTTTGAAATCCTTCATCTCTTTCTCACTCCACTCCCCCAAACCCAGTCCACGCAGACACGTTTGGAACAAATTGCTCCCCAAGGCTTCAACTAAATCTTTTCTTTGGACACACTGCTCTTGCTGTGGTTAACAACCGTCCTTTGTACCCTGTCAGACACATGCTACCACCCCTGTTAGCAAACGGTGGATGCTGCATCCACATAAAAGCATTTCATAATGCTGCCATTTGCATAATAACTTTCTAAATTGTACATCGACAGACTTCCCCAAATCATTACAGTAGGTGAATTAAATCTTCCACTAAACACCAGCAAATGGTGGTAATGACAAGTCTTCTAAGTAGCACACCCCATAAAGTTCAGAAAATGGAAATCAATCACTCTTCCATTTTTTTCCCCAGAACTGCTGAAAGAATTTATTACACACAGCTGTGACAGAAAATAAATAGATGACAAAATTGAGAAGAAATACACTGAAGTTAGGACTCATGTGGACATATTCCTGCAGTTGTGATACAAAATGGGTCTTCAAGAATCTTGTTTAATAGCAGTGTTGCTGTGGCTGTGATGGTCTAAAGATATGTGAGGTGCAATAACTTCTACAGAGAAGCAATAACTTTTACTAGACCAGCTGATGTAGCTGAAAAATATCAACACGCTTTTGGGCACATTGACCTGAAGAAGGGCTTCCATGCCTGCAAACTCATCTGTTCTTTCCTTACTACATCCGCTGGTCTAATAAAAGATATTGCAGCTTTCTGCATTTCTTAACTGTTCGATGTTCATTGGCAACTAGTAACCATACATAATGTTTTTCAGCCACTTGCTTGCTTGCTTTTTCTTATGAGGACTAAAAATGAATAGGAGTCCACGAACACAAGAGGCTAAAATCCTTGTGCCAGTGGACACATGGCCACTTCGCTTAACCTTGGTGTCGCTAATGGTGTCTGTATCAATAACTTACTGGATTAAAAGTTATTTTTGCAAGTTATCTAGAAAGGCCAGAGATATCCCAGGTAATGGTGAAACCCCCAGGGAAATACAGGACAGCCTGGGGAGCACAGGGCAGAGACCTCCACGTTCAGCAAACACTGACTTTGCCAAGCCCATAGAGCAATGCAGGTATCTCTGTAGCACCCTCACGGTTGCTCACAATTCAGGAGGGTTGCTTGGCTCAGGGACTACAGTATTGTCTATGTTACTCTGCAGCTGAGCAAAGCACCTCTGTTGGACTGAGGCAGGAGACAGCTCAGGTCTTTGGTATCCACAGTGCAATCTATCCATAGATGAGATGTGGCCCATGCAGTGATGGGGGGGTTATGTATTATTGGCCTAAAGGTCAGTTTGGGCAGGGTTTTCCACCTATAAAGCATGATGCTACTTATCAGCATCATACCAAAGTGACTGTTAAATTTTGGGAAGCATGGACCTCACCCCTGCCTGTCAGCGCTTTCATGCGACAAGTGCTCAGCATCTTCTGGGTCTGCCCTTGATCCTCCAAATCAGGGAGCCAGCCACATCAAGGCTGACTCCTCCAAAATCTAGGCAGCCATGTGGGAACAATTGAAATCTTCTGTTTAGAAGATTTCATATATATAAGAATAAAGAAATATAAGAACAAAACGAACTTGCACTTTGGCACGACTTGCAGTTTAACATTTCTAGTTGCCCATGCTCCAATTCAGACTCAAACCTCTCCTTGTAGCAGCATTTGCTGTGCTGCTGGGAAGCTGCCCCGAGCCCATGCCAGCTGATCTTCCTTTCACCTGTTCTGGAAGGAGTCTAAACCACCCTGTAAATCACTGCTGACAGGAATGCAAGTTTCCAAGCTATTATTGACAGTATAGCCTGTCGTTGCTTAGCGTTAGCCATGGGCCACGTGGTATTTGTCAGAGTACATGGCACCTGAGGAGTTAATAGTATCTTGGATGTGCACAAATTTAGCTCTGCTGAACATACTGCTTTAGCACAATATGCCATGGCTTCCTATGCAGGGCAGGGTGTGCATAATTCACATTAGCCTGGGCCAGAAAGGGTTTGTTTCACAGCAAAGAAAGACAGAGAGCAGAACTGTCTTTTAGAGACCTTACCATGCTCACTACATAACGAAACAGTCATCAGGTGAGTCCATCAGGATTTAAGCCAGAGGAGGAAGTCATCAGGGCTGACTTAAGGACAGCAGGAAGGATTAAACTCTGCCCTCACCAGACTCCAGAGCTGGGAGGTCCTAAGAGCCTGCACCAGCGGCTACTGTTGGGGAGGAGAGGAATAGCTCCATGTATAACACAAGGCAGATTTGCATCTCCCACCACAGTCACAACAAAAAGTGAATTTTCAAAACATGTTCACCAGTGCTGTTTCAAATGCCCACTTAGGAATTATAATTGAAGGGTCCACCTCAGTTAACTAACATGGGGCAGAGTACAGCCTGTCTCTCCATTTTGGACTAGGGCTTTAAATAAGTTGGCAAGTAGGATTTGTAAGCAACATTTTCATGCTCTGAAGTAGCCCAGACACTGTAGTCCCAAGCAAAGACAGTGCTAACTGCCAGAAGGTTTTGTTGCTGAATCTACTCCCAACCAATTTTTGCTTCCCTTTATGCATATAGTGAGACATTTTCTTCTCCCTCCATTGCACAAAACAGTCATTATAGCTGGCAATTACAGCACCAACACTAAAAACTCAGCAGACTCATAGAAGGTAGTGTCTTCTCAGTCCAAATCATGTTTTCTGCAGGTCAACATAGGAGCTCAGCTGCAGTCCTGCTATTTGCCTTTAACTGTGAATGTAGGACTTCAGTCTCCAGAGCAGAGCTGTCAGCCCTGCACCTTCCCTCACCCCGCCTTCATTCAGTGGTACTCAAAAAGTGTATGCTTAAAAAGCAAAGTTGAGTTGTGTAAGTGCAAAGGAAAGCCTCTTAATTAGCACCCAAATCAAAAAAAGGCGGGAAAATGAAGGAAAAGCGTAAAGTGATTTAACATTTTCAAGTTAATTTCCTGGACCTTTCCCCCCTCCCTCCACCTCTTTTTTTTTTTTTCTGAATCTACCAAGACAACAGCCCCTTTAGGCCAGTTGGACTGAAGAACGCTGTCTGTAAAGCACCACATTGGGACTGCCAGTTCATTTCACCCTGACAGCACTGATCTATACCAGTGCCTGGTCAAGGATTAAACCGTCCATCAAATTTTAACAGTCCCTTGTCCCTTTAACAGTCCGATTTTGAGCAGGAACCCTTCTTAGACCCTGGATGTCTCTATGGTAACACAACAAGATCGTTTTGTTCTCTCTCACAGCATTGTGTGCATATTGAAAAGCACAGTTAAGATATTTTCAAGTGGAGAGTCCAGATCAGCCAATTCTGAAGCCTTGCAAGCAAAATGATTATGCAAATTAAACTCCTAAAGGTGAATGGCAATGAATGCTTTCAACAACAATACGGTTACAGTATGAGAAATAAGAGCAGCAGTCTCAGCAAGGTGCCTCGCTCAGCAGTACAAAACCCACTACACCAGTTGCCTTACTTTTTGCTTATCTTTGCAAAATGGTCTGGGACAGAATGGGTCACACCAGCAAAAGCATTTCTGGGTTTTGTAGCAGTTGCTGCAGCACAGCAGAGACTAAGCATAGCCACTGCACACGGAAGTCAAGTCTCCAGGAATCCCAACAGGGTCCCTCTCACGTTGAGAGAAAGGAAATAAAGATGAAAAAGTACAGATGTAGCAAGTAGAGCCCTGAGTTCAGGACTGGACTAGCAGAGGCAGCAATTTAAGTGTCTACTTGCCACCACTCTTGGAGGAAAACCTCGTCTCGCTTATTTCCCTAGCGCCGTCTGACTTGCGGTTGGCGGCAGTCTGTGGTCTCTCTCACTTGCTGGTTTCTCCAGAAAAGCTTGGTGTCGCGGAGTAGTGCAAGTTGGGAGGGCAGGAGAACGTTTCATGCCAGAGGGCACAAAGGTGAGCCCGAGGAAGTTATTACCTCTTCGGGTCATTGTTTCTTTTTTATTTTCTCATGGCTATCACTCACCCGCTGAGTGCTGCCGCTGCACTCAAATTCTTGCTATAGACAATACGGAAACAGACCTTACATGCAAACCCAAGAACTTACTGTCAGTGTAATTGAAATCTTAACAGTCTAATCAAAGAATTATTATTTGCCTAGATCTAATTATTAAAAATATAAAGAAAGAATATTATCTGGAAAAAGTCTGAGTGATAATACAGTTGAAATTGTTTTACACACTTCCTGGCAAACATCCCATCTTTCTCTTCACAGGGAGGAGCGCGATGCTGATGTATTCTTCCTCCTCCATCTAAGGTCCATACGGAGCTGGGTTTATACATTTTCTAGCAACATTTTACATATCACTCCTCCTTCCTTGGTCTGCAAGTCCACACTGCATCCAGATTTACTACACATGGAGAACTTTTACATATATTGGATTTTGTTCTTTTTTCTCTTTAATACTGGTTTTGCCCAGCTCTCATGTCTGCATTTCTTTATCTGACCTGGGTCTACAGTGGTATCCTGCACCTCTTTTCTCATCACCCCATGCCTGTTCTCCTCTGCACTGCATCCTCTGTGCCCTCTTTCAAGGCCTCTGTTATTACACCATGCCTGCATTTCTCTATACTGTATCAGTATGAGGAGCAGGGAGTGTGTGACCTCCACCGAGGCTGTCCTTCTGAAAACAGGGGGCTCTCAAAAAGAAATGAGGTAGCAGCAGTTGGGTGTTGGTCAGCCAGAGAGAGCATGTTCTGCTGGGGAAACATGTAGTCCTTCAAACCCAGCTGGAGAACTATAAAGGATCAGACTTTTAGGAAACCAGTTGGAGCTTTCTGTTTGGTAGCACACATTCAACTCAATTTAGCTAAATTAAGCCCTTAATAATAAATTCACTTTTTTCTTCAACTGCATGTTCTTCAAAGGGATGCGCTGGACCAACCTATGGGGGGTTTCATTACCAGTGGGCCCTTGGGTGCAACTAGAATACGAAAATTCTGAGAAGTCCTAGTTACCACCCCCAGTATTATTCCCTCTGTCAAGACTCATCTAAAACTGAACATAGACCAGATCCAAGTTTTTCAAATGAATTTTTACCAAAAGTGGTTTTCTTCACATTGCATCTTTTTGTAGAAAGATTCCAGTTTGAGCTTCTCAAATACAGAAAGGTTTGAAAGTTTTTTTCTTAAGCTTTGAATTAAAAATGTTGCTATGAGGCAACTAAGTTGAGCAAAAAGAGTAATTTAAAAAAAAAAAAATCTTACTTAAAAAAAAATTAGCAAATTAACAATTTCAGCAGAGTCAACATTCAGTTCAGACTAGGTTGCTTGGGGCTTTGACCAGTCAGTTCTTCAAAACCTCCAAGGACACAGACTCCACAATTTCTGAGCTGCCTATTCCAGTGATTAATTACCCTCAGCAAAAAAGGCCTGCCTCCATCTTCTTGATGACTTCCACATATGCATTGGAAGACAGGTTTTTGTCCTCCTGACCCTGCTCTTCTCCAGGCTGAAGAAGCCCAGCTTCCTCAGTTTCTCCTTGTTTTCACATGTGGTAGTGAATCAAAGCCTCAACATCACTGCAACAGTACTTGATCTCAATCCAATTTAATCAGTAGAGAATCATAGCAAGATCATACTGATAACAGGGCATGCTAACCAACTCAGTTTTTCTCAGAGTGATGTCTACACTAACATATTTTAACAATTTAAAATGTATGTAGGACAGGCAAGGTCTAAATGACTTCCCTGGACATACTACCATTTGAATGATAACACAGGTACTACAGAATTTGGGACTGCGTTTACGCTTGTGTGTAAGGTTACATTTGGACACCTTGCATGGACTCCTGATCCAACCTCCAGTGGCTCAGAGCAGCTTTTTCTGAAGTTGTCCTCCCCTACCCGTTCAACTCCCAGTTTAAGATGGCACAGATTTCTTCTGAGTATAGAAATATCAGCTCCAGTTACCAGGGATACTATGTTCTATAATGGTTTCCAGGAGGTGTCATCTCCAAGGATGAATCCTTCTCCCAAAAGAGAACAAAGCAGCTGGCTTTCTCTAGGAAGGCAAAGGCAAGCAGCGACAAACCAGATTTTTCAGAAGCATCTCATTAAATGGATCTTGATGTTGTGAAAAGACAAGAGTACAGTCCTTACCTTACCTGTACCAGAAGGAGCCCAGAGCCACAGAGCAGATCTTGGCCCTCCTTAAACAACACTGTTGATTCTTTCCTCCTTAGGCCCATTCCTCATGACTTACATGTTGCTAGTAAGAAAATCAGAGGACCGTGCAATGATGCATTCATGTTGTTGGACTGAAAGTTTACAGCCTTCCCCATTGGATTAAGTAAATGCAGCGAGTAACATGCAATCAAGGGCCAGAATATGCCTTGGCCTGCAGCCCAATAAATGAATCCTTAAGGAGCTGGCATCTCACTTCCAGGCAAATATAGCTCTCTGCTCATTACCAATCCAGTCTGAAATACTGGGGAAGACTACAGGAAAACAGACACCTGGCAGAGACACTAAGTTATTTCCTTGCATACTGATTTATGCAGTGATACTTCCTAAATCACTAACAAGGGGAGCACAAGCTGTGCAGTGAACAGTAGCCCCAAGGTGTGATGCGAAGGTGCATGGCAGAGCTCCTACAACAGCCTCACAAGTCCTACAAGTGGAGGTATAACAGCAAGGTCTTCAGTGCAGCAACAGCAACGTGGGGTTTTGACTGACATCCACTTCGCAATCATTTGGCAGGTGGTCCTTCACCACAGTGTAAAGGGGCAGCAGTTCAATTTAAGCCTGCTTTCCCTAGGCTGCTTCACGTTGAGAGATGGGCCCACAGCAAGGGCAGCTAATGCCCTTACAGGAACCAGGAGCTCCAGCCCAGCTAGCTTTCCTCATCCCCTTGGTCATGCCTATAAAGAGGCACGGTGACCTGTTTCTGCCTGGAACAGACCGCTTCCTTTACAGGCAAATTCCCCTTCTTTTCTATAGTCCTGTGTTACAGTTTCAGCCCGCCAGAAGGCCGGAACCCACACATCCCTCACGAGCAAAGCTTCAACCTCTGGTGACCCTGGCACCCAAGACCCACATCATCTACAGCATCACCAGACATCCACCCTTGCAATGCTTCTCCTGTGCCCTTAAACAGCCTTCCTCAGCTTATTTCTCCTTGGAATCAAACTTGGCCTCCACGAGGGAATGGCTGCAAAGACAGAAACTAGGACATTTGTGGAAATAGTCAGGAATTCATTAAGCTTGAAAGCTTCAATAGTCTAATATTTCACTAGTGAACAGCATTGCCTTCCAAAATAGTCTCAATATTTTTCAAGTGCGCGCTTTCTCTCTCTCACACACACATTGTAACTTTATTTCTGTTTGTACAGCGCCAAGCACACTACAGCTGACATTCAGGTATGGTATTCCAAGACTCTACAGCTGTAGAAATAAATGTGATATGCCTAATTAGAGGTGTGATCCAGGCTATAAATTATACAGTCCTGTCAAAACTGAATTAATCATGTACCTTTCATCAGCTCAGCTGTACTCTACCCATTAATCCATCTTCACTGAGATGTATTCTAGTGTTACAAATAACTCATCAGTTTCAAAGGCATTTCTCCCCAAACTATCCCCACTCAGGACAGACAAGATTCAGATTCAGCCTTGGGCTAGTGATGCTTTTCTAGGCATAAAAACCCTGTACAACAAAAACCCTCTCATCTTCAATGCCTGATGGTCTTGAAGGGATAGAAATGGGAGCTTCATGCTATTAGAGAAGGGCAATTCCCAGCTGCACAAAGGGGACACATGTCCTGAAAAGACTCGAGATTTTAATGCTATGACTTTTTGTGCATAGAAATGCATTTGAGTCATTTTTAAATGGTTGCACAGCTAATTCCCTTTGAGTTCTGCACAGTTGGATTCTTTGAAATGGAGGCAACTTTGTTCACAGTAGTAGTATTGTTGTAGTTGTGAAGGCTTTAGGCTGTAGCCGAGACAAAGTTTGTAGGGAAAGGAATTAATTTTTACTAGATCAGCTAGACAGATACGGGGGGGGGGGGGGGGGGAATCAAACAATCTTTTGGGCACGCAAAGCCTTCAAGATTAAAAAAATAAGTCTCTGGATCTGAACACTAGGGAGCCAAGGAGGAGAAAATTCTTCCAATAAACATTTTAAGCTCACTAAAGTATTCTAGGACTTTTTTTGCAATAGCAGTTGGCATACAATGGGCTAAAAAGTTATCATCAGGGCTACTTCAGAATGAGCCACATAGATGAGTTATACTTCAGGACACATGAGGAACAACTCCATCCTCAATTCATTCCAAAAAAGCTTATCTGGCACACAACTTGCTCTCATCCACACAACACAGCACAGCAAAGGCTTTCCCTCTCCAGCTGACACCAGGCACCTGCAGGTCACTCTTGGCCAAGAGAACAAATAGTTATACCCAAAGAAAACCTTTTCTGCTGGAGTTTAGTTGATTTGTTTGGGTTTTTTTTCCTGGCTGTTCCTAAAAGAGAAATGCAACAAGTGATGACATGAAGGGAAGTATTATGTACTGAGGAAGTTTGAAAAGAAGCTGAAGTAGCAGAATGTCACAGCTTCAGCTGAGAGCAAGCCGGGATTGCCAGCCCTAACTTTTACAGTGGTTGGAAAGTGCATACCATACACAATTTAATGTTTCTCCAAAAGGGGGCAAGCTCAGCACTCCCTAACCTTTTATGAGAAGCAAAAGGGGTTGCTTCTTGGGGTCAGTAATGGCAGGAAGAGCAACATTTGTTACAGAAATAATATGCCTTTAGGAGGGGAATGCAAGAGGAGTTAACCTGGGAAGATCATGTATTAAGTGTACCCACAGTCAACCTGAGGCAAAAGTTTCTTTGTCCTCTTCCAAATGGAAGATATTAGTAGTCCCTGCTAGCTTTGCATCCCTTGGGCTCTATACACCTCTCACACTGCAAAGAGGGGAGGAAAATCTCTCATTCAAGATCACCTTTAAGCTAAATTAAACTTTAAGAGGCCCACTGGAGATAGACAAAGGTAGTGGCAAAAAGTCGCCTCCCTCAGTGCTCTAGACACCACAAAACATTTTCAGGCTGACTGGGAAAGCATTGCCCCAACTTGGGGCTCAGACAGGTCTGCAACAGGCTGGTTCAGACTGGTTACCAGTGAGTGCCAAATAGGTACAGTGAAATAAGGCGGAGCAGAGTCCCCACCAGCTAATTCAGAGAGCAAACACTTACCCACCCTTTCCAGAAGCAGGTAGTGCAATGAAGCTTATCTGAGATGGAGCAACCTCAAAACCCCACCATAAGAGCCAACCCAAGCCTTTTTTTGCTGCTATTTAAGCAGGCCCACAGACACCAGGGGATGACCCAACCCAGCTTTGCAGTTGTCCCTGTTTATATAGTAATGACCATCAGCAAAACTGCAAAGGAAGACTTTTGAGGCCCTACCGCTTGCCTCTATTAACAGCGTTTCCTCATTTAGCTCTCACAAGTTTCCTAGCAACATCCTTGCATGCACATTAACACATATATTAGATCTTGCACAGACACCTGTAGAACAGTTAGGGCTGAAAAACTTTGCTTTCATGTTGACTCTGAGGGCAAATCAATTTGCTTCAAGAAGCAAACCCCTTCAAGGCAGCAAAGGCTACCAACACGCTCACGACACGTTCGTGAAACCATGGAGCTCTTAGTGAAGGGAGAACCTGCTGCATCCGATTTCATTATTGGCATTTTCCATGTAAGAAGGCAGTGGGTTATCCTCTCCCTGCAGCTTTCAAAGAAGGCAAATGTCAATACACGGAATAATGCTCTAAGTAACACATAAAGAAGTCCCAGTAGCCAGACAGGCAGGCACTGGACACAGGGTCAAAAAGAGCACTTCTACACAACCCGTGTCAAACCCTCCATCTGTCTAATATCTGCCTGTTCTGGAAGCCAGATGCTACCCTTATTTCTCACTGCCCAAGACAGTGGCTTTCTTGCCCAAACCAGCTAGTGGATGGGTTCACCTTCCACTCAGTGAATCCATCATGGAGGAAGGACTTGTCCCAGTCTGCCAGGTGGGTTCAAACTTCACGCTTCATGTACCAAGTGTCTGCACACCAGGGAGATGAGGATTCACCAAGTGCCCAGAGCAAAATGTCAGTAACTAGCAGGAATGAGATACTCCTCTTTGTTAAATCTCACTTGCAGCAGTGACACAGGGATAAATAACACCCCAGGCTGGGGCAGGGCAGAAATCGCACCAAGTTCTTCATACCATTAATGTATACCAGCACCTCCCAGAAGTAGCAGATCAGCAGCATTTACCTACCACATTTGCCATGCGAATAACACAGAGCTGCATAACTGGCTTGGACTGAAATCACTTGGAGGCTCCTAGACAAGGAGCATTTGGGACACCCCTCAAGGTGATCAAGACAGTCTTGAGGGTTTGGAGGTCACAACACTCCCAGTCCTCCTCACCCTGTGCTCCATTTCCCTTCTCTGCAGGAGTAATTTGAACTACAATTTTCCACTTGTCTGGAAAGTGATTCAGAGCATGCTTTGAAGCCCAAGTGTACCCCGCATCTTGCCCTGCTGAAGCTTCATGCAGTAGGCATGTATGGTGCAAGAAAATTGCCTTGAGCTGAAATGCACACTTTAGGGAGAGTGCTTTATTTTTGAGGCAAAGACAGCCTTGTCTTGCCTGTTGCCTAAAAAGGAGGTTGTGAGAAACATCCCAATTTGCTGCTGCCTTTCAAATGGGGTTTCCAGCCCTGGGAAAGGCTAATGCTGGTGTGCAGAGCTCCTCCAGACCTGGGGGGAAGCCGGTGCCTCGCAGGGCCGTGCCCAGCAGCAGGGCACTGGAGCGTAGCCACCACCGGGAAGCATGCGTCTCTCTGATTAATGCTCTCAGGCTGCCTGTTGACAAAAGCAGCAAGAGGATTTGTAATGCCTAAGCTTATCATCATCACGCTTTGAGAAAATCCCTCTCCAAGAAACAGTGTAAATAAGTAAAGTTTTACAAGTTAGCGGACTCTCCTAATTGAGTAACCCTTGTAAATTAATAACATTGAAGCAAATGTGCAAAGACTCTGATGACTTTCTGGAAGATGTTTAATAAGGTTCAGGTTTACTAAAGCACCCAGAGGAGCTGGTCCCCAAACCTTATCGTAATTTGTTGAGACACTAATGATAAGTAACTTCTAGAGGTTCATTCAAGAGTACGGGTATAAGGGCAGGAGAACCACCAGTAGGTCTTCCCTCCCAACCCAGCCAGGTGCTAGTCCTTCCATTCCTGCTACCTTGCAGCCATAGTGAATGGGGGGGTAGTGTCTCTCCTTCCTTCAAGGAGGCCCTATGGTACAACAGCGAAAAACCATCCTTGGAGCATCTTTCAGAGCCAATGTGGAAAGTCTCAGGGGTATCTCTGTGTGTCGCTGTTCCTGCCTGAGGGCTTCACGTCCTCCCACCCTGAGCAAACGCATTTAATAGTTTAGCACTAATAGGTGAAACATGAAAAAATGCTTGGTTTCTATTGCCATTTTTGTTGCACCTTTTGCTTTGCCTTCCCCTGTTCCAGCCATTACCAGCTTGGTCTCCCTGAGGAGAAGCTATGGTTGGGTGAACAATGCAGAGTGAATATACTTTTTTTTTGTTTGGATGAACTTTGTCTTTCTTTGCTCATGGACATTGACAGCAGTTCCTGCTACAGCATTCACTGTTTGAATCTATTAGGCCATCCGTGCTGTATTTATTTTGACTTTAATGGCTGTGAATATACACATGCCTTCAGTCCCATTGCTCGGAGCTTGCCCACCCATAAAATTGTGCTGGTGTTACATGCATTTAGTTGAAGGCCCCCCTCCTTCACTCGCACTCTATAGAATCATAGAATCATAGAATCATTGAGGTTGGAAAAGACCTCTAAG
>NW_008794088.1:1953480-1974222 GCF_000699145.1 Aptenodytes forsteri
GGGCAGCTTTCCAGCCACTCTTCCCCAAGCCTGTAGCGCTGCATGGGGTTGTTGTGGCCGAAGTGCAGGACCCGGCACTTGGCCTTGTTGAACCTCATACAGTTGGCCTCGGCCCATCGATCCAGCCTGTCCAGGTCCCTCTGCAGAGCCTTCCTACCCTCGAGCAGATCAACACTCCCGCCCAACTTGGTGTCGTCTGCAAACTGACTGAGGGTGCACTCAATCCCCTCATCCAGATCATCGATAAAGATATTAAACAAGACCGGCCCCAGTACTGAGCCCTGGGGAACACCGCTCGTGACCGGCCGCCAGGATTGGAAACAGCTTATGATGATCCAAGTTAAGTCTGTAAGGAAATTATGAATTAAAAAGCAGATGTAAGCCACTTTTATACTGACATGAGAGAGCTCAGGGAGGAGATTGCACTGCTTTAACTAACCCAGGGCAGGGCTGTGAGTGAGAAAGGCCTCAGGCGATGGAGAGGTGCCTTCTCTCAGATTCAGCTGTGCCAGTGGAAGAGCAGATGTACCTCAGCTTGCTCTCGCTGCCCTTGCAAGGATGGAGGGCCTACACAGCACTGCTGGGAGACCAGTTCACAGGAGCCTTCCCAAATCCAAGCCATGGAAAAAACAAACAGGTTAGCTGAAGCCATCAAAATGGTTGACGTGAGCTACGTTTGAGGATTTTGCACAACTCAGATGAGGGAATGAAACTCGCACAGCTTCCCTGGCAGATTGGGCAGGGCTGGCAACTTCCAACAAGGCAGCAGCACCAGCGAGCTGGGGTAGCCATCTTTTCCATCAGTACAGTTACCTCTGCTTACCTGTGGAGGCTTGGGCTAAAGGCAACTGGCATCACCCCCAAAACCTGTTTGGAAGCCAATGCAGCCCACACCACTTGCAGCAGTGGCCTGCTGTGCCCAACCCAACAGTAGTGAAGGGATGGACGAGGGCTTCCACCATGTGCAGTGCCCAGCTCTCGAGCAAAGCAGGCTAGACCAAGGGGTGCAAAGTATGGGACAGTGACCTCTCTGCCTGCTTCACCTAAGCCAAATCATTGAGCCAGGCTGGCTGCTGTGCTCAAGCAGGCAGCGGACCTGTAGGACATGTAGGACATGGACTTGTAGACATGCAGGACATGAGAAGAGGAATGCTTCCAATGGCCCATCAATGGCAGTTGCTCCCCAGAGTCCTGGCCTAGCCTCAGTCCTTCATCCCCGAAGCAGTCAATCTTGCTGACATGGCTGAGAAGCCCTGAGATAGTACTGGGTGCACAGAAGGGCCTAGAGTAAAAGAGCATAAAGCAGCCGTGCTGTGTGGCCCTTTGTGTGTGCACCTCTCCCCTGGCAGAGCAGCAGAAGGCAGTGCTGGCTCAGGCAGTGGCCTGATGTGTACAGAGAGACACAGGCAGAGGTGCATTCCCACCTCACGCAGACTGAGCAGCACCACACAAAGCACACACACCCCTTCACACTGGGCTATAAGGCTGTTCCCCACGCTCAGAGCTCCTGAAGCTCTCCTGGCAAAGAAATGGATGTTAAGATCCAGGGAACAGTGATGCCGACCTGGTTCAGGTCTCTTTCTCTAAATTCATTGGAAACTGAGGAAAACACCCAGAGGACAGGCAGCCCTGCTGTGACCATCACCCAGAGGACAGGCAGCCCTGCTGTGACCACAGACAGCAAGTGTTTTGTGCAGCCTGATGACATTCAACCTAGTAGAGCAGCACCTCTGGAAAAGAGTAGAGTGAATGGATGTGGGATCAGGGACTGGTATCTGAGCCATGTTTCTCATAGCCCCCATATCCCATTCCCTTTGCCCTCTTACACCTTGGATGTGCACAGTAAGGTTCAGATCAAGCCCAAAGTGAGAGAGGAGGGCTTGTCCCCACAAACCAGGTCTTCTACAGCACAACAGAGCACCTCTCTTTGCCCTGACCACAACAAAGGGAGAATAAGCGATGCTGTGATCTTTTGAGGAACATGGAGTGGGATGGGGATGAGGGACACAATGCACAAGACCATGGGACTGCTCTCACGGGATGAGCTGAGCCTTTGGCTGACACATAGAAACCAGAAAGCACTGATTGCTGCAGATTAGAGGGGCCATCACCGGCCAGCAATACCCCAGCTTTCCTCTGCACACATAGGTACGGTGGGCAAGAGACCATGACTGTCTTGCTGCCTCCTATAACCTCCTGCCCTGAGTAACCCTGTGCCTAGACTGACCCCTGAGCAGCCCCAGGGCCCAGAGCTCGGTGGTGCACTGCAAACAGTCCTGTCAGTGCAGAGCAGCTACTGCCATCACGGCTACCAAAGCCAGCACCTCTGCTGCAGATAGGCCTTTGTCCCCTGTGGAGTGGCATGGCCCTCACAAAACAATCCTTTTTCCTCCTTTCCATGCTCCTCTCTGAGTGCCTAGTCTCTCCTCTGCTTCTTGGTGCAACACAGCTCATGGCCCGCTCCCTTGAGGTGTCCCAGAGAAGCACTCCTGCACTGAGCCCAGCACAGGCAGCAGGAGTGAGACCTCCAACGCCTGCAACAGGATGTGCAGTTTGTGGGTTCAAAACAGGAGAAATATATTCCCTCTACACTACTAGAAGCCAAACTTACTTCTGAGCTTGGCAAGCCAGAGATACTATGCCATGGCAAGGTCTTGTTCTTAATATTCAAATATGAGTAACATCCCTTTGGCAAGTAAGTGTCTGTCTGTGGTAGAACAAAGAGACTTTTTTGCCAATGCATCAAGCAGAAGGGAGATTTTACTTGCTTGCATCCCCAAGACGCACAGCACAAAATATGCTCCTGAACTTTGGGCAATATTTAAGTGTCAAAGTCAGTTCTCTGTAAGTGCAATTCTATTCCAGGCTTGTGGCATCTGCAGATTTACAAGCTACATGTCCCATAGGAAAGCACAGAGGAGGAGATGTTCATATAGGGGGAAATACGTATTTACAATGCATCTGCATTGTGCAGCTGCACTGTGTATTATTACACCAGCTTCTCACTTTTTTAAATCAGATCTCTGCAGGAAGGAAAGAGCTCAGATGCGATGGTCTAATGGAACATCAAAATATGAAGGTTGTTTGCTTTAAGAAAAAAAAAGCATGAAAGCTGCTGATAAATCCAACAAAATTGATTGGTGTATGAAATCACTCAAGTCAATAGATATAAAGGTGAAGGAAGTGGTGAGAAACAGCAGCTGAAGGTGCTCATAGATAGAATAAAAGAAGATAAAGAAGCAACTCAGCAGTGCTTCTCTCCTACCCGAGGAGCTGAACTAAGCTCCTTGCAGCCTTATGCCTCAGGGAAGCAGGACCCTAAGCCAAGCTGAATCCCAGGGCTGTCCTGGCTCTCACGAAAGCCCAGCCATGCCAGTTGCTGCTGGCTAGATCTCCTGCTGGGCTTGTTTGGGGAACAGTTCCTTGTTGTCCCCTCGGTGGATCTCGGTGCAAGGGGAATGTGCCAAGACCAGTTGACACAGGTCAGCCTCTTCTGCTCACAGCCTTCCAGTCCCCCACCGCCCCCATTGGGAAAGCAAATCAAACTTCTCCAGGAAAGTGAGGCACTGTGCAGTCCTGGCTTCCCCAGTTTTCATGCTACCAGCCGGTCTAATTTCTCTTGACATTTCTTCCGTAACAGCAACTGCAATGTGTCAGGATTAATTAAGCCAAACAGTGGGTGAGTCTCAAAGAAGAACACACATCTGCCGTGATATGCCCCCACCTAAAAGCCAAGGAGCTTTTCCTGGCATGAGGAGGGGAAAAGGGAGAAGGAAGCAGGAACAGTGAGGCATCTTCCAGCGGAAGGAATACAGTGAGCAGCATTGAGCTGGCAGGGTTCAGATGAACACCAGCACAGCTACAGCTCTCCAGCCTGACAGCAAGCACTTTGCACCTTGTTATTTAGCCCTTCAGATAGACTCCGGTAGTTTTTGCAAGGCATGCATTAGAGGTCTAGCAGGCAATTAAGGCCATTTCTCCCCAGATCTGAACATGGGACAGAGTTTCTTGGAAGATTCCCAGTGAGAGGGTCAGAGATCGATGCGTGTCTGTGCTCCGGAGATAGGGTCGACCCTCCATGCACAGCCCAAACAGTGGCCTAGCGCTGAGAAGAACAGCTGTGCTCCCCAGTCTCAGGCTGGGAAGGAAAGCAGATCCCCAATATAACTAAGAACCAACACAGCTGGTGATGACAACACAAGACGTTAAGTGTGTAGCAGCTGCTTTTTGTGAAGTCACCTTTCCCCTTCCTGACTGTGGCCGGGAGAGGGGTTTGCACAAGAGCGTGTGCAGCAGTAAAGGATGTTCCTAACTCCTGATATGTGTCCCTGCCCATGGCAGGGGGGTTGGACTAGGTGATCTTTAAGGTCCCTTCCAACCCAAACCATTCTATGATTCTATGATTCTATGATTCTATGATAGCTGCAATAGCCAAATGGTGGCACAGTATCCAGCCATTTCCCCGGGGCCCCCTTCCCATCTAGAAGGTGAGACTTGGATCGGCCCCTCAGCTTAACGGGTCTTGGTGGCACCCAGTGCAGAGGCACCTACGAAAACACAGGTCGCAACAGGAGAAAGGGCATTCAGTGATCTCACAGTATGTGGTCACTAACACAAGAAGATGACTGTTAGAAATGCCTGGGATGTTCTCACTTCCCCTTCTTCTTTTTAGTCACTTCTCTCAATTCCAACCCTCCTGCCAAACCTTTCACCCTTCCAGCAGTCAGACAAGGAGCCATGGGTAGTCTCCTCTGTGCTTCCAGTTCAGCATTAATTCATGCAAGGTGAGCCCTGCCACTTTCACCAAGGCCGCATGCAGCTCAGTAATAAGAGAAATTCCCACAATTGTTGTAATGTTTTAAAGCAGGAAAGGTATATTTTAGTAACAAAGAGAAGCTGTCTCAGTAACTGGTAATACATGTAGGACAGACATGTCATAACATCCTGTACAGACATAATTACCTAAATACTAGTGTTGGTTGATTATCAAAAATCCTGATCCATGAATCAGCCTTCTGCTTGACTCACTCTGCGTGATGTCGTTGTATGTCAGTATCTGGTTAACCACAGAAATGGTAGGCTGAATGTCTTCTAATTTTAGCAAAGATTTACATTTGTCCAAAAGACTTCACCAACAGTGTATTTATTATCATGCTCTTAAAATTAATCCTCTCATCAGAGATCACAGAGAGAGATCGCTGCATAACCAAAGAGGCCAACTACAGACAGAACGACAAATAATTCACTGCAAAACCTGCAACTTATTAGTCAACGCTGTTTATTAATAACTTTTGAGAAAATCTACTGGGAGAAAAACAGGATTGAGACACAATTAATGTACAGGAAAAAGAGCGTTACATAAGCACTGAGCGATTGAGCCCACTTTACTATGTAGTAATACTAGAACAACGATCTCTAAGCTTTGTTTTACAGATGTTACAATACAGGGTGTTAAAGGGTTTGACCTTATTTGTCATACTCCGCATTCTTCAAGCTCTAAGACAAAGTCTCAGAAGAGACACCCAGCCATGTTTCTGCTCCCTTTCTATCAAAATAAGTGTTGCTATTTGGCAGCAGGTACACCAATCAAGCCAGGCTGGGTACAGAAGAGGATGGAGGAGGCTTACAGGTCTGTGTTTTTTAATATACACGATGTTCTTGCAAACACCCAGAGCTGTGGATTCTCTCCCTGGCACAATCCTGATGTATATTGGTCTATGTATTATGCATACAGATATTATAATGGTGTCTACTACCGATTACAGCAAATCTCTTGTACTCAGACACCTCTAGGTATACCTGGATCTTAAAATTCAAGCCTGACTCCAAATCCAAGTCCTTCCTTGCCCCACCATTGATGAAGAGCTCCATCTCTGTCGGGGTCCATAACGAAGAGGCACTACGTCTCCAGAGACACGGCATACAATTCTCAAGGTCACTGTATGTCCTCAGGCATACTCCATCTGCATCCACACCCCACAGCTTATTGTACTTTAAGCCTGTCCACATGGTAAGTGGTTTTCTAATAGCAGCCATAATTTTGCACCCAGTTGGCATGTGGAAGGCTATATTAAGCCCAGACAATTAATGCTGTCTTTGCTGAGAAGCAAGAAAATAGTCTCTGTGCTATTATACTCTGTCAGCTTTCCCAAACACTTCAGGCAACTAATTCTGAGGACTTTTTGACTGAATTGACATAAAATGCATCCTTCCCCTCTTGTTGCTTTTTAAATGCCTTAGGTTATTTTTATAGTGCAGTCCCAGAGGTCGTTGTCAAGAGCATGTTCTGCCTCCCACCCGGCACTCGAGGAAATTTATGAAGACAGTCAGGTCCCATTTGTTCTGGTCACCCTCGGTGGGTTTACATGTCAGCATAACGTGAATGAGCATCAAATTGTTGTTTGTCATCAGAAGCCCCCTGGGTCTGTCCATGGGGAGGTGTTTTGGAACAGATACAGTGGTTGCTGCTTTCAATAGATACAGGAAGAAAATGTAGTCATTAGTAGATGTGAAACTGGAGAGAGGCCACCTGGAAAGAATTAAGAAAGTTCTAGGAAGTCCAACAGAGTAAAACCAGGAGAAGAAGTAATTTATAAGATAGGCAAGGTGGGTGAAAGGTTTGAGAGAAATACTTATTTACATATTCTTGACTTCTGGGACTGAATGTTTTGTGAAAGCACCATTCAGAAGACAATTCCAGCTCAGGACTCAGTTTCCAGATACTTTCTACGTCCTCATGGTGTGAAACGAAGTGGAAGGACTGGTCTTAAATACTAAGCTGATATTCCCAGAGAATGAGAGATTATGCTTTGGTAATCACTTTTTGCAGAAGCTTGCTATTGCTATTGACTGACAAGGCGCACACCGAGGTGAGGTTTGCAGCTCAGGCGTGAGTTAAACTGTGCAGATCCATCCCGTGTGAGATGTAGGTGTCTGGACTCTGGGTACCTACATGTGAACTAGGGCCCAAATGTCTGTTTACAGTCAAGGAAAACCCAGTCAATGCAGGCTGCAGAGTCTGGAGCGCCATTCAGCCAACCAACTGTGTCTACTTCAGCAAGAGCAGCACAGCTCTCCAAACGGCACTGCCTGCATTGACTGGATCTGTGCTGGCTGCAAGGTCATGACTTTCCACACACCCACATTTAAGCAACGGAGTTTGGAGCTAAATCCTGCTGTCAGTAAGAAGCTTTGGAAATTCCCTCACTGCCAGAGGCCAAGGTGAAACACGCTTCAGTCACTGCATGTCGAGCTGGCCTTGCCTTACCGTTGTGTCCTGTTTTTCTTGTAGGTTGCTCTGACTAATATTAGGTATCTGACTTCAAAGTGTCAATTGCAAACACAGCGTGCCCTGGTATCAAATACGTAGGTTATCCTCTTGCAGACTCAGGTTGCTTTATAACATCATAATCAGTGAGACTTTAATTTCTCTGACTCATGTCATCCAGGTAATGGGGCTTCAGCAATTTTGAACAAAAATCAGTCTGAGGGCAATCAATCAGACCATTGATTTGTATGCACAAAATGAGATGCTGCTCAACTGCAACCTTTTGACACCCACTAAACAGGAGATAGAGCGGTACAGAAGTGAGAACTGGATGTTTAAGCTCCCCACTGTAGATAAAATGTCTCAGCAGCCTTTCTCCTGTCCACAGAGTTGCCATCCCTTAACCAAGAAGCACTTTCTGTATGGATGCTGTATTTTGCTGGCTGTCTTCCCATGAGCTTTGTGAACAGGCAGTTCCAGCGGTGCAAGCACCTCACTTGGAACAGAGAGGGTGTTGATGAAAGCTGCTTTCAAGTCAGTTCAATCCCTCTTGGATCAAATGATGTTTGGGAGACAGAAGACCTTCTGTTGCAGCAGTTAGAACAAAGTTATTTGTCTTACTGCGGTTTACGATGCCAGTGCAGTCACGTGCAGAACACAGCCTACAAAAGGGCCTGTATCACTGCTGTTGTGCACCACCATTTCAGCAGGAATCCTAAAATCTGGGTTAGTTCCTTGGTGCCTGACCTTCAAAAAGGCCAAAGAGTAAGGTGTTTAAATCTGCTATCTCTGCGTCTGCTCCTAAGATTTTTTTCTTATGGAGAGAGCTAGCAGCATACTTTCTAGAGCCTCCAAGTGGCTAAATTTTCCAGTCCTGGGCAATGTAATTTCTGATAAGGCTAGATTGCCCATGCAGAAAACAAGAAAAGAGCAGTAAAGATATAATTCTTTTGCCATCCAAGATGTCCTAACATCGGAAGCAATCATGTACTCAGTCTTTCTCATTCCTGACAAATTCTGAATTGGCAAAGAAGTCCAGGGCCCCATCCTCCACTCTTGCTGGATTGCAGGGCCACCTTCTCAGCTCAGAAGCTTACTGGTGGAAGCTCCTGGGGCATCAGGTATTTTATGTCTGAAGACTATTGCATTTACCATTCTCATAAATAACACAATAGAAACTTCAATATGATAAAGTGCGGGGGTTTTCTTCAGGCAGAAGATCACACCCAGTTTCGTGATTTATACAAATGCAGAGTAGCCATTTGCCTTGTAAGACAGATGAACATTATGGAGATCTTTTCTCGCATGTTGTTGGAAAGCTGAAAGGCAGTCTATTACAAAATCGATACTAAGGCTTCGGCAAAGAGGGAGGAAATAATCTGTCCTCCGTATCCTGGCTGGATGGGACAATATACTGACAAGGTGGATAATGACAATGAAACACTGGAATAGTTGCTCAGTTTGAGGGGTGCAGAGCCTCTACCACTCGGATGGTCTGAGCACAGGTTATACAGCTGGCAGGAAAGACACCAGAGAAGCTGCTGCTGCCTTTTGGAGGGGGATTGATTAGGATAACTTCTCAAAGTCTGTTAAGGCCTACAGATCAGTAAAAACTACAGGATCTGCTCAGGATCAAAGCCCCACAAGCAAGCATTGGTAACCCAGGCCAGACAGGATGGTGGATGCATTAGTATGAGACCTGCGTCCCCCGCTGCACTGATTTCTGCATTCCAAAGCATCTGCTGGAGACAGCAGGAGTTCAGATGTGTGGGAAAGCAGGACTGGTCCTTGATATTCAGTGAGAAGTTCCTAGGATTTGGGCTGAAAAGAGCTCTCTGCCTCATGCAGAAACATTGCAAAACCCTTCACTTGAGTTACTTGATGCAAAATATCTCTGCTCATTGGTGCTGGAGCTGCTAAATTGTGTTACTTTCTATAAATCCTTCCTGTTGTCAGTGGGTTGCCTCTTACTTATGGCTATTGTCCCTTTTGTTGCTACCAAGGAAAGAAACATAGCAGAGAGCTTTTGTTTAATGAGCCATCACATTTAAACATCATTTGTCTCAGTTGTTTTCCTTTTCTCATCTACCTTTGCTCATTAAACTCCACCCTGCTTGGCTGTTAACAGCATAATCATGGGGAGCAATAGCATCACGAGATTCCTTGTACCAGCGTGATGCTGCTACCCCCGCTGCTTTCCCCCTATTCACCAGCTCTGATGGTTCTGTGTTTGCCTAGCATTAAAGCCAGGGTAGCAGCAGCCTCAGAGCCAGCTTACTCCGAAGGCCGAACAGCTGGAACTGTGCTTCCCCATATGGAGCAGGGTTTCGGATGGATTTTCTTAGTGCTGCCTGTGACGTTCACCTTGTCCTTTTGCACGTCTGTCACAGCCAGTCGCCAGCCCCTTGCCTCCGCAGAGGGTGTGGGGCGAGGGAAAGAGACGTCAGTCTGTTCTGTACAGATGGTACATCAGCTGTGGCAACACTCAACGGGGACAGGGGACAAAAACAGAAGAAGTGAGGTAGAGGAGTCATGTTTCTGCCCCTCTGCAGAGGTGCTGCAGGAGATCCTCGAGCATAAGGGTTCTCCTGTGCTTCCTTCCCTGGCTAGGAACTGCAGCAGTCCTAAGCCAGGCAACCAGGAGAAGCGGCAGCCTCACTAACAGGGCAAAGCTTTGGGATAAGGGAGCTGCTCACTCCAGCCACTCTAAGGCTGCAGATCCTAGCCAGAGCTAGAGAGAGCAAAGGCAGCTGTGATCTCCACAGTTCTCACCTTCATGTGCGTGCTCGAATCTGAGCCTAAAAATTATCCTTGCATCCCTGAACCTCTTGCTGAGTCAGTTTTGGGGAGGAAGGGCACACCCATTGACGCTTACCGTGACTCATTTTTAGCATGAAGAACTATAATGAAAGCTCAGAGTCAGTGTCTGTTATCTACCTCTGTGGCTTAGGCTGCCCATCTCTTCTCAGCTGTCCAGCACGGGGACATTCAGATCCCGATGTATGGCAGTTTTAGCCTGTGAGGGCAGTGCTAGGACCGGGAAGCTGCAGCAGTACTCAGCAGTACCTGTTGCTTGCCGTGTTATCTGAGTGAAGGAACACGTGTGATGAGTTTAGCCTGCAGTTCACAGCAGCTGAGCAAGTCAGAGCGCCGGTGGTGGGAGATGCCGACTGTGAAGCTGTTGCTCTTCTGGCTCGTGGGCAAACAGCTGAGTCTGGAATAGCCATGAGTGGGCCAGTGACCCCACGATGCTAACAGGGGCCTTCTTAACCCTGTTAGAAAGGCAGGTCCTCAAAGGAAGTGTCCATGTCCTCCCATCTGCACCACCATTAGCTGGCTCTGTATGTTTCTTGCCTATACCAGTCAGATTGAGGGTTTGCGTGGAATCTCATCAGAGGATAAATCAAAGACCCTAAGTTCAGTAAAACAGGGAAGACTGGCCCTGAGGAAGACATTTCTGAGAACATACTGTAGCCTCAAATCCCTGTAGAGATGGTCAAATTTGAGGCTTCTTCCCAGACCACTAGGAATACTCAGCAGACACCATGACCTCCCACCAGTGGGGAGGTTAACATCAACGTCAAATAAAGTCCATCTGCCATTTCTCCAGTCGTTCAACCTTCCTGTGGGCTGAAGGCCGCCAGATCAGAAGATATGCACACATTTGGGGTGTGCATATACCCGCTCTTTGCTAACCCACTGTGTGGCAACTCTGACTTGACCAATGGCTAACCCTGAGCATCTTTTCTTGGGCTTAATTAGCCATCACAACTACAGGGCTCACAATCAAAAGTATTCCTCTGGCAGAACGAGGAGCCAAGAAGCAGCACTTTTCTAATGGGTGGCAAGCGTGCTCCTTTGTCACCACCCAAACCACCCCACACACACATGCACACACAGCGCTGAGCCCATCTCTCCCAAGGCAGACAGGCTGCGGCTACCTTCTGCAGACAGCTCAGCCTCAGGAAGTCAGAGCTGAACATCTGCTTCTCCAAGGCTTAACCTGGTGAGCTCTACGAGTGGCGCTCAACTCAACCTCTTCCATAGTGCAATCCTACACAGAGGGGCAGAAGAGTTGCAGCTCCACCATACTCACTAGATGTTCCTGATCTTCATCTCCCCTTTTTCCACCCACTCAGGTTAGAAAACACTCTCCCAGCCTTGTTAATTATTCTGTGTACCTTTCCTTCACAGGGAAAAAAGGCACTTCTATAACATCATGTCCGACACTGGCACAGCAGAGCTGATTCCTCTTTTATGAAGGGCTTGATCCAGAGCCAGGGAAGTCTCTCTTGCTCCTCTTTGATTCTTGTTGTCCAGATCCAACTTATTCTTTTAAAGCTACGCTCTTTATTCAGCAATACCCTCTAGATTTTGTCAGTGGGGGGAAATTTTACCAGTGTAAACTAGGTTATGAGATTGAAAACTAAGTAGTTTTACTGGTGAATATATGGATAGAAATTCCTTTTCCCCTTTGTTTTAGTGATGTTTTGGAAGAGGCTTAAATTAAACCAAAAAGTCATTTATTCTAAAAGAATGCCCGCAGGGGACATAAACCAATAGTGCCTTAATTATGCTTGTATGCTCATTTTCATTGCTTTAATGTTTCTAATTACAGTGGTAACACTTCTCCCCTTTGACAAGCCGGGAAGACAATTTGGCTCAACCAAGGAAGCTGGAGCATGGGTTATGGGAGATGTACATCACCTTCCAAAATGGCTTGCTCCTGCCAGCTTGGAAGGAAAGGATGCTCTCATTGGCATTCTGTTATTTCAGCCTGTTCTTCCTTTGGGGCACTGATGGGGTAATGTTTTCAATGACTATGCAGTGGCAATGAAAATGCTGCTGTTGCCACTTTTGGCAAGAAAACTTTGCAGGCATATGCAGAATCATAGAAAATAAAGTTGAAAGAATGATCTCTGCTTTCCTTCCAGGAGAAGACAAGATCATTTCAGTGTGTTCCTCCAAACTTCTCTACAGGCAGAACGCCCCGAGCCATTTATTCCTGTGCTTTATTACTGTACCATTAGTAAAGGCTTCTTAATGTCTAACCAGATCTTCCTTCTGTTTAAGCCAATTACATATTGTCCTATCCCCCAGGAGACACAGCACCGATTATTACTTCAAAGCAGGTTAAGGCCAATACAAATTTAACAGTAAACACTGGCATGTGAGTGAGGTATCTAAAGACTGACACTTATGTACATCTGGATAGAAGCCACAGCCCGAACAATTTTTAAGGGGCCTCCATAGACAGTAAGTGCTAAAAAATTTCACTGTGGAAAATTTTAATCCAATTTGCTTAGATGGAAGAGAAGGATGGGAGCTTTTGCCTAATGCCTGCAAAAATGTGTTTCTCTTACATCCAGAAGAATGTTAATTCAGATCTCTTAATAACATAGTCTGAACTATAATTTAATTGGTAAGCAATAGATGATATTTATATCTTAGTAAATTTAATCCTAAGTATCCGACTCCATTCGAATGCTAGAAAGCTTTGAGTTCAGTGCTACCTAGCATCCTCTAGCGACATCCTGAGTAGCAGAATGACCTCTATTGGTGTTCTTTTCCAGCACATCCTATGAAATGGTACCTCCAGTCTCCAAGGAAAAGGTCAGTGGGAAGAGGCTACTCCCAGAGCTAACAGCACACCAAGCTAAAATCTACTCCTAATTCAAGAGCTGGGCTGGGGCTAACAACCTAGAGTGTATTGCTCCATGCCGTTCATGGTGAAGCAGATGAGATCTTCCAAGCAGTGACCCATTTCCAAAAGTCAGCCTCTGAAAAGCCAGCATCTCCTCCAGCTGACAATCCCATTTCTCCCTCTCTGTCCTCTATGCCACAGATACTGCTCCTGTGTATTTAAATTTGTGTATTTCATATGTTCCCACACACATTCCTCCCCATTACATTAATTCTACAGCGAGGACTGTAGAACTGTTCACACCTTTCAGAAACATGTATTTGGTGAAGAGCAGAATATGGCTGTACTTCCCTCCTATGCCCCACCAGCCTCCACCAATTTGTGAGAAACAGTTTGAACCAGAGCTAGCATCTTCATATTTAAAAAGACCTCAGTGGATTGTCTTCCAGGAATTGGATGTGGGAAGAGTTTCTAGTCTCTCAGCTCCAAGAGAGCAGTGCCCAAGATTTAGGCACATCCTCATGGCCGGACAAGGGTTTTGTCACCATGTTAATCACTGCTGACCCAAAACAGCCCAACTAAAACCACAACAACGGCAAGTGAAGGGAAAAAAAGACAGAAGTCAACAGAGTAATGCTTCTGATAAGTGTATCACTCTGTTTGTAATCAGCTCAACCCCATTTTTAGTCTTAGACCCAGACCCTGTATGTGCTCAGGTCCAAACATAGAAACCTCTTTTTTTCCTTCTGAAAACACTGAACCCATGTCTTTAAAGGTCAGCGGGCAAACTCCTCTGGAGTCAGTGCTCTCTTTTCCTCATTCATTCTCTAATGCTCTCTTTGATCACATCCCGAGAAACTTGCCAGTGTCCCTCCTGCCCCGTTCCACCCATCATCTTAGAAGATCACCCCTTCCTAGCCACCAGCTCCCTCTGCTCCCAGGAAAGCACAGCGGGTCTGATTTCTGTAGGCACCAGACCACTCCTGGTTCTGCAGAGAATGGTAGTTATTCAGAGCCAGGCGGAACACACACTTGTCCAAGCCCTACAGGTTAGGACATTCATGAAAGTTAAGGTAAATTAACCAAAGATGTGAAATGAATGCACATGAATTAAAGCATGTTAAGCTCTGCATGGACATTTGGGGATAAAGTGACCTTGCTTTGCTTTTGTTTAATTGTCACCATAGAGAACTGAGGCCATTTTCCTTCTGTATCAGAGCACCCACACAGAGGTTTAATACACTTCGGCTTCTGCGCATTAACTCACACCTCACACTAATTTGTCTTAACTCCCCATGTAAACAAGCCCTCAGAGGACTGGTTTTTTCCTCTCTCATGTGACAGTTCACTTTATCACAAAGTGAAATGTGTTGGAGAAAACTATTTGCAGTGAATTTTCCCTCAGTTGTACCTGCAGTGACATCTTTGTTGTGAATTGCTGCAGAACTTCTCCCTCTGCCTAAGCTTGTCTGCTTCTCTCCTCTTTAAAACAGCTATTTTGGAACAGCTTATAACTAATAAAGCAGCATCCCTCCACCAGGCAGATAGGGAACTGTTGGCCCGGTCTACAGGTGGGGTATGGAGGTGATCCAGGGAGATTAACTGCTGGGCTCTGGGTCACACAGGATATCTGCAGCTGAGCATAGACATTGTCTAAACCCAGGCCTCTTTTGCCCCTGGAAATGTCTTTTCTCCTCGCCTCAGTGGATTTTTCCCCACTAGAAATAGTCGATGAGCTCCTTCAAACCTCAGTGTCATGCCAGTTGTGTGGGAAAGAAAAAGAGAAAAATTACTGCCATCTCCATGACTCCCGTGCAGGGACAAATCTTTCCCTCTCCCTCTCCTCCTTTTCCTCCATCCCTCCTTTTTACTTAAGAGCAGTAGGAGACCTTCACGTTAAGACACTGAACCCATCACAGTTGGAACAGACAAAGTCAGAGTCAGGGGGGAGGTGATGGAGGCTGAGACAATGTATTTTTAGTCATTTCGATGAATTATGGAGATGTGAAGTTGATAATTTATTGAAGAAGGGAAATGGGGGACTCTATGTAAATGTTTTCAGATGAATAAGTAATGTGGCTTTCTAGCATCAGGGGGTCTTTAATTAAAGCCTCTGTTAAACAAGGCAAGGCAGATGGGCCCAGCTCCTTGAAGCAGCTAATTGCACCTTTCCCATGTACAGCTACGATTCAGAGACGAAGCATCATTTGCACCAATAAAGACAGACAGATCCTACCTAGGGTGAGTGGCAGGAGGCTGTGGAGACCAGCTCAGTGACCCCAGGGCTGAGGTGGTTTGCATCACATTTTAAATTAGCTTGGCATACAGGCCGAATGAGGGGGTGTGGGGAAGCGAGGACAGAGGGGGCACTCTGGCCACAAGGCTTTGAGGAATGCAGAAAGCCACTCACACCCCTCCATGGATTACAGCCTCTTCAAGAGGGACGTACTGGTAGGGTTATCCAGGGTCTTGCTGTCACTGTATGATACATTTGCCTTCCAAAATCCTGTCCCATACCATGCCTGCCTCCCTGTCCCATGGCGAAAGATGGGTTCACAGCAGAGGGGAAGCACAGCAATAAGGCAGCATTCGCAGGGTGGAGTGAAGAGGCAAACCCGTGCCTTCCCACTACCCAGCTGCTATCCTTATCCCCAGCATCCTCCACTGGCACCGCTCCCGCAGGTGAACATCACACCTGGAATCTCCCTTCCTTCAGGGATTTCACAGCTGATGTGGAGAGGATGGGATGAAGGTTCGCTGTGGATGTCAGTCAGAACAGAGCATCCACTCCCTCTGGTGCCACATGATGGTGAGACAAAACTGAAGCCTTCTCCGTCACAAGGACTGGGCCTCCCAGAAGGTCTATGATTATTTCCCAAGGGAATGTATAAAGCCATGATAGTTTCAGGAATTAGAATGGGACAATCAAGGAATGACAGAAGCTGCCCCAGTTAATTCTGCTGCGAAGCTTCCAATATAATCCCAAATTTGGCTTATTTAAACTCCCAGGGAACAGCAGGTAAGTTTCCAAACAGGGGACAAAGTCTCGTTTTCCGGGAGAACTTCCTCTGAATTAGACACAGATTAATTAGTTTTGAAACCTTGGCAAAGAAACAGCGTCTCACATTTTTCATTCATTTTTATCACCAACAACATTCATGATAACATTATACAGTGAGGAGAGAACAAGAAAGAGACAGCTGAAACTTTAATAGAAAGGGTTAAATCTAAAGTAGGCTAAACAGGTTCCCGAAACATATACTTCCGAACACAGAAGCTAATAACATTTCTTTCCTGCATTGCCAAAGATGGGGCTGAAGGAGACCTCAAGGGGTTACCTAGTCCATGCCAGTCATCTGTGAAAAAGGTTTGCTTAACCTGGTACAGGCATCTCCCCACGTTCTGAAGCCATACTTGAGGCACTCCCTTTTGGCACTGAGCACAAAGACAACCTGGAGAGCACCCCCTCAACAAAGGTCTCTCTGTTCTCGGCGAACACCTTGGCGTTCAGGAAAGCACTGAATCTTCGGGATTGCAAGCATGCGTTTTCTGTTTGTCCACACCAATGCTCTTGACAGGTCTGGTATGTGCCTGCGAGCTCAGCGAAGGTCTACTGCTGTGTTTTGTGGAGGCAAGCACTGCAAGGAGGTCTTCAAGGATGCACCCGGAGCCCCTGCGAGCAGCTACGAGGCTCTGCTGCTCTCTGCTGGGAAACGCGGGCAGAGCCCTAGTAAGAGGCCGTAGCGGGGGAAGAGCTGGATTTGCCAGCATGCTCTGCCTGGGTCTCTGCACACAAACACTCAGAGACGCCTGTACAACAGCAGACACCTGGGTGCAGTCTCCTCCTCAACGTCGCTGTCGGAAGCGGTCCCACATCAAAGGCTGCTGGTGTGGGAGCAGTCTGGGTGCAAGTCGGCAGCCCCAGCCTGCCTCTCTTCCCCTCGCATCTCAGCCCCCTACCTCATGCAGGAGCCGGCTTTCTGCACATTGCTCTGTTGCACTTACACCTGCTCTCCTCCCAGCCTGTAACTCTCTCAAAAACCCTCTGGATGGAGGGCAGAGCAATTACCCCACCATACAGGTAAGGAACCAACATGCAGGGCAACGGCGCGACCCACCCAGAGTCACAGGTCAGCACGTGGATGAGCACAGATGGCTCTCCAAGGACCCCAGCCTCTTCCTCACAGCCTGTTTTTCTGATCATTGCTCTGTGCCACAAAGCTGCTCTTTGCTCACCAGACCTCGGGAAGGCTTTAACTACGTCTGGCTGCAACTGTGCAAAACCACAGGTCAGAGAGTCTCGGAGCCACAGCGTGCAGGGAAGCGCAAGGCCACGGCCTCGGGTATCGGCTGGGCTGCGGCAGCCTCATGGATCGCGTAGCAGGTGAGCTCGCTGCTCTGGCGAGCAACCTCAGTCTGGGAGAAAGCCCGAGCCCCAACAGTGGCTCCAGCAGGGGGACAAATTCCCCAGCCCCCAGCTGCGGCAGCCTCATGGATCGCGTAGCAGGTGAGCTCGCTGCTCTGGCGAGCAACCTCAGTCTGGGAGAAAGCCCGAGCCCCAACAGTGGCTCCAGCACAAGGGAGGGGGACAAATTCCCCAGCCTGGCACTGGCCGGGGCCCTCTGCCCCTTTAAGCAATGACGTTTAATTTTCCGATGTGTTTCATCTCATGCATCCCATTATAATTTTCAAGTACCGGATGAGGTGACAGGAGTTTAAGATGGGCATTTTCAGGATTTGGCTATTATATATATATATTTACAGCTTAATAAAATAAGAAGAAATATTCAAAGTGAACAGACTGTGGAAAGTGATTTGTTCCAACTCTTCGCTGCAGACTTGCAAGAAACCAATCAAAGAGGCTCCGGAGTGGTTTGAGTGTAATTTATTAACCCAAAAGGAGCCGCATTGTTAACCAACATTATTTATAGTGAACAGCTCAACCATCTCTACTGAACAACTGTGTGATACTGCAGGGACAAATGCAATGAGTTACTACACAGATAGGACAAAACCAGCAGCAGATCTTTGTTACAGCTGTTAGAAAAAGTGTCCCCAGGAGACAGACACTGAATCTTTAATGGCTATCTTATTTGTCTGACAATTTATTTAAGTTTTAACTTAACAGGAGAGGAATTATAGCAACAGCAGAAGTTAGCCACAGTTACACAGTGACTCCCAATAAAGGAGCGTATTGCTGATCTGCAGCTGGTGTTTTCTTATTTATTTCAAAGTCTTTAAGTTCCAGACTTAGCATATGGTGCCATATAAATAATGATATAATAATACGTTTTTGCTTTCCATGTGCCTGGATAGAAAAAAGCCATGTGATTTATGGTACATGAGCATTGTATTTAAGGCATTATTTTGCTCAAAATTTTTAAAAGGAGCGTATTGCTGATCTGCAGCTGGTGTTTTCTTATTTATTTCAAAGTCTTTAAGTTCCAGACTTAGCATATGGTGCCATATAAATAATGATATAATAATACGTTTTTGCTTTCCATGTGCCTGGATAGAAAAAAGCCATGTGATTTATGGTACATGAGCATTGTATTTAAGGCATTATTTTGCTCAAAATTTTTAATGCATTTAAAATGCATCTTTTGCGTTTTGTAATCTGTTCTTTTGAAAGAATAAGCAGAGCAGTGATGTTTATTTAATGGAGTCATTCATCTTACTTCCTTGTACAAAATCCTAGCTTTCCAGGCCCAGCAGCCAGATCCCTGCAGTAGGCAGTGGGGCTGGAAATGGAGAGATCTGCTGTTTACCAACAAGGCACAGATGAAAGGAAGACATGGGGCTCGACATTTACCCACAGCAGGACGCTATTTGAAGCCAGCAGGCAGCTGAGAACTGCTTAGTCCCGTCCAGTAAAGGATGGAGAGGATAAACCTATGGGAGAAGTTCTTCAGGGAGTCATGCTGTGGAGAAAACAGCACTGGGATGGCTCAGCGTACAACTACCCATACACACACAACTGAAAGCAGGTGCCTACTTCAGGTAAAACTGTAACTGCAGTTACTAGAGCAAACACCGCCCCTTGAAGTATGACAGGGATGTAAGAGTTTACAGCTTTCCTTTCAGACCCTCAATAAACTAGCTCTGTGAGCATTACAGCTGTGCAGAAATACCTAGCTGGAGGGCAGGGAAGATCTCCAGTAACTCACACCTCAACTGTTTCTGGATGTTGCTGTCTTAGTTTCCAGACTGACTGGCAGCAAGACCTCATCAAGCAAAAACTTCTTCACAGCTACAAGGGTTGCAAATGTGAGTTTAAACATGCACAGATCACTGCAGAATAAACAGAATATCTCTAAGGGATGTACAAGACAAACCAGTGAATATTCTGCCTACAAACTTAAGCCTGCTCCATTGGTCCACAGCTCCTGGAAGAAATCTGTCAGGGTCCACAAATCAAAGATGGACAATCCTGAGCACCAGGCAGTATACTGCATCCTTTCCCATCATGTGAGGACAGGATAATCAGTGGAGGTTGAAGAAGTGAGATCTTGAAATCTCCCTGAGAGTCCACCCCACCAACTGCCTAAGACTCTTCAACAATTTTACAGATTTTACCCAGCATCTTTCAAGATCTTTCCAAGTGAACACAGACCAAAAAAACCCCACACTTAAAAAGCCAGCAGTCCCATGCTGTCCGGGACCGTCGCAGTCACATGGGAAAGTGGGAGAGGCAAGATGGTTTCAAAGGAGTTGAGTAATGACCTGGCATCCCATGAGTGCAGACAGCAGTGCTCCAGTGCAAGATGATCTGAGTGGTCAGCGTGGCTGAGGATACGGACAACACTGTCACGAGGCTAGTACTGGAGCAGTGGGGAAGCTGTTTCTCTTAAAAGGTCAACAGCGTAACCTGAAAAGCACACACAAACTGAGCTGCTCTGAATGGAAGTGACATCTGTTAGTTTAGCACAGGTTTTGAAGTCCAGTATCTCCCTCCCTCTCCCCCCCCATCAACCCCCATGGCAGTTTCAGCCACTCATGTTTCAATCCCAGCTCTTGTCACACTGGAGCACGAACCAGAGTATTTCAGAGGCTGGTTACTGTGGTAACCCAGCACAGCCTTTATCTTTATTCCTTTCATCTCCTCTTTGGGGGAAACTGGCAATCTGTTTATTTGCTTTTTCTGACAAAGTTCATCACACAGCACACCGTCAGGTTCTGTGTAAAAGTGAGGAGAGGAGAAAGTACCTCTCACATGAATGCACATGTAAGGATTTCTCTCAGCGCTCTACTACCCTACCTCTTGCTTCCCTGCTTCTCTTCACAAGCTATTTGCCATGTCCTTTTCCATCTGACCCTCTGCGTACAGCTTGTCTCTGCCCTTCTCCTCCAGGCCTTCTCACTACCATGGTACTTACTAACAGGGACAAGAGCAAATGGCTACCCTGGCCTTTCCTGCATCCTTTATAGGAGCATGGTAAGGCTGAAAGGCCACAGCCGGGCCACATTTTGCCAAAAGGACACTGGAATTCACAGTGAAGTGACTCAGATCCCCACAAAACAAAAGGCCTGTGGAAAGCTGGGCTATGGGTGACCCCCACGCCCTTCCCTCTGCCAAGGGGCCTCTGGCTTCCACCAGGCCAGACGGAGCGGAGGGCCACCGCAGAGGGCTCGCTGGCTGCTGACCCGCACCGAGAGACCTCTCTAGACCTCCCCTCTTCCTGTGGGGGGAAGAATAACGCAGGGCAGGGGGCGGCCACCAGCACCAGCACCAGCACCAGCACCAGCACCAGCACCAGCACCAGCACCAGCACCAGCACCAGCACCAGCACCAGCACCAGCACCAGCACCAGCACCAGCACCAGCACCAGCA
>NW_008794088.1:1974499-1987611 GCF_000699145.1 Aptenodytes forsteri
CCATCCCGGCCTCCCGCGACCCCTGACCCCTGACCCCCGCGGCCTACTGCCGCCCCAAATGAAGCGTCCTGCCCCCCTGCATCCCCTACCCCCCCAGGCCCACACAACACCCCCCTTCCCAATTACAGGAATGGGTGCGGGTCCTGTCCCCCCTCTGGCCTCCCCCAGCACCCTGCTTCAGGCAACACAGCTGTAACCGGGAACCCCCAAACCAGCGAGCAGCCGTCATGGCTTCCACCTCCTCTGCCCCAGGCGGGTTTTGGGTGGGGGGGGGGAAAGGGTGAACTCACTCACAGGACTAGGAATGGGAGTGTGGGGCATGGATACAGCATAGTCCACAGCCAGCTGCTCAAGGGGGAGATGAGTGAAGCCCACCTGTATTTCAGCTGCTTGCTACCAGGGAGCAAGACCAGGGCTGTGCCAAGCAGGAAGACAAGCCAGGAGCTGAAGACAACCACAGCACAGGCAAGGCAGTGCCCTTAACCAACAGGGCGCAGGCCCACAGCGCTCGGGCAGGGTGCTGATAAGAGGGCTCACCAACAGTCCCAGACAAGGCAAAGTAATGAGTCAGGTCTGGGATCCATCTAAGGTACTTCTATCCAGAGACAAAACTATCTACAATATACACTTAGAGTCCCCCTAGGAAAACCAGTCAGTAAATAAGGATCAGGCACAGGTACACCTACTGCATAGCTCAGAACAGGTCTGAAGGCTTGGGCCTGAGCTTAAATGGAGTTCCTGGGCTCATGGGCAGAAGGTGTGGGTGGGACCAGTCAGAGAAATTAAAGCCTTTTAGTGCATGCTTTAAGAGGGGCTGCAACATATTTGCAGAAGGATGCAGTAATGTGCTGTATCTGGTCTGCAGGGCTACGTGTTTAAAATATTCTTTGTTCTTTATTCGCTAAATATTTTAGCAAGAGCCCAGTGGTCATTCAGAACCTGAAGTGGAGGAATCTAGCATACCACTGGCTGCTGAACCATCTGAGGACCAGACACCTACAGTTGAATCCCCACCATCACTGGATGACTTACCTGGGATTGAAACACCAGCATCTGCAGACCAGCCATCTGTAGTGGAATTGCCAGTGTCTGCAGACCAACTGGTTGTTGAGAAATCAGCAGGTTCTGAGGACCAGTTACCTGTCGTTGAATTTCCCGCGTCCAGGGAAAACTCACATGAGATTGGATCACCTGTGGGTAAACTGCCAGGTTTCAAAGCCAAGTTGTACATGTCTGACTTCACACAGGCTGGCAGTAAAACACCTGAGGCTGGGTCATCGGCAACTGTAGTAAAGCCAACAGAGACTAAATGTGAAATATTGGAGCAGCCAATGGTGTATGAAGACCCCTTTGAAGTCTCCATTAAGTACATGGAGAAACATAACGTTCTGCAGATATTTCAGGTGAAATATCTCTTTCCTTTCTCCCTCCAGAGGCTTGCTTGAGAAGCTGGGCCTAAAGTTAGCTTGGACCAAATTATCCCTTCCCCAGATCCCTCCCTGTCCTGTGCTTTCTTAAGCATGAACTTAAGAAAAGCAGTAGAAAAGGACCCTTGATCATCTTTGGGGATTGAAAGAGATGCTTGCTTTTTAAAATGCAGCTAGTGTTGGAGCAGAAAGTGCAGCCACCCGTCTACCCAAGGATCAATACTTCTCTCCTTTTGTCTGTCTCTGTCTCAGGAGATCACAGAAAAACTGGTGTACCAGAAGCCCGATGATCCCTTGCAGTTCATGTTGCTGCAGGTATGGTGTCTTGCTGGGGCTCAGCGGGGACTGTCTGTCCATGACTATTTCACTCACTGTGTGTCTGCTGACTTGGAAGGAAGAGAAGCACGGGGCAGGAGCAGAGTGCCCGGGGTGCAAGGGACCACATGTGCTCTAAAAGGAGAGGGAGGAGAGGTATGGGAGGGTGGGTGTGTGGAAGAGCCGGGTGGGGCGGAAGAATGGGGTGTGTGCGCCCTGGAGGACTGTTATCTGAGAGGTGAGGGAAGCATAGGGACAGAGATAGGGCCCCTCTGTGTCCCTGTGACCCTTCTCCAGCTCCCTCTATCCGACACTGGGAGAGAAGACTTTTCCTGCCCACACACCCCTATTCAGGAGAGCAATCTCTGCTGATCCTGCAGGGTTTTAAAACACAGGAAATTCAAAGTCAGTGTGATAGTTTGGGAGTGAGTTAGAAGAAGTGTGGGGAGCTCCTTGGGGAAAGGAGGAGGTTAGAGGAAAGAGAGCAGACAGAGAAAGAGAGGGGGTCCTTTCCTTCATTGCCCTCTAGTCTAGTCAGTCACCTTTGTGATTTGCTGCTGGGTTCATGCCATACTGAATGTAGAACCTGCAGAGGAATGGCGAGGTCAGTTCTGGGAACCAGTGGTAAGGAAATAGGCTCCCAAATGACCCTTTTCCTTTTGCCCAGGTGCAGTCTATGATAAATGCCAGGCAGGCAGAAACGGAGGGAGTAGTGGAGAATGAAGATGCGGAGGTGTTTCTGGAAGAGGTCCTGTGCACTCCTTTTGGCGCCTACTAACCTTGCTGTTGTGGTATTGCGTGAGGCCTTCACAGCACCATGCTTTTGTAGTCATTGGCAGTAACTTGGAACAGGTCTGCTTGTACCTCTGTTTCCTGATTTTTCTGTTCTGTATGCTTGTGCTTCCCCTTGGGTTTAAATCCTGCAACCAAGTATTGGTTAGGATGCACAAACTCAAATCTTAAAGTGTGCATGGACCTGCATGCACACATGACACATCTTGAAGAGGCAGGTCTGCTGAACTCCTATGCTGTCTGTACATACAAATGCATAAATCCCACATTTAGGCCACCCCTAGACTCTGCTTTTCTGTGCAGAGAAACCTCACAGCTCAGACAATGCAAGTACAAAAGCAAGTAGAATTAAAAAGCAGCCCTGGACGACCCACAGTCCTCTCTTTTTTCATGCTGCATTGGTGGCTTACTGTCTGCAGCTATGCAGCAGCGCCAATGCCCATCTAATACTTTGAGAGGCTGGGTCTGTGGCTTTCCTGCTGCCCCCAGAGCTCCTGTGATGCAAGAAGCGTTCTCTCTGCCTCTTCCGCACACTGGGTGCAGCTGTCTCACCCTTAACCATCCCTGCTGGGTTCCTATCACTCTGCTTTTTGGGGTTGCCGTGCTTGTATCGTTGCAGGTACAGTGTATGTTTTGATAAACAGAACAATAAAGCAATGGTTGCATGGACCCTCTGTGGCTTCAGAAGACATTGTCCCTCAGGAATATGGGAGGTGAATAAAACTAAACAAACAAAAAACAAGCACTGGTAGCCCAGGAATTTCAGAGTCAAGGTACACTTTACAAACATGTAATTTGAACTGCTTTTGATTCTCAAAATACTTACAATCCTCATTTTCATACTCTCCAAGTGTCTGTTTCCACCCTGTAAAGAAGGTTTGTCTTTCTTTTTCTTGTCTTTTGCCTGAAGATAATTGAAAATGTGCAACAGAGCATACTGTTATTTTGGCTTCATTTCATGTGTATGTGCAGTAGGTGCCAGAAAGTTTTTTGTCACTACAGACTTTTCTCTTTTTTAGGCAAGTGCTCTAATTTCATGACGGATGGTAGTGTATTCCCCAATGACTGTCTCTATGGCTATGAAAAGAGCACCATAGAAACTTATCTTCCATCTATGTATTTTCAGCTAAAAGTCTGATGATTAGGTTGTGTTATACTCCACAGCAGAGCTTGGGCCCAAAAAGCTTGGGAATAACAGTGGCAAGTATTTGGCATACAGATTCTGTGTCTGAGAAGAGTTGCCTCAAGGTTCTCAAAAATGATCAGTTAACTCATGTGTTTCCAGGTTAAAGGCAGGTAAGCACCCCTGTCATTCACAGGGCAAGAAGGTTTTTAGGGTTATTGTGAGCCTAAAGATGGCTCAAGATTCAGATAAAATCTTCATGGGTTTTATAAGAGGTTTGATGTAGACCTAGGCATCTAGGTCCCACTGAAGCAGTGAGGTGCTTTGAAAGCCCTACTTACCTTCAGCAACTGGAAGAATTGGACACTTAATGAAACAGCGAGAGTGATTGCTTTTCAGCCTGATATATTTTGATCAAGACATTGTAAGTGGCCCTGTACATGCACTGTGAATGTAAGGGAAGTGCTAATGCACCTCTGTGAAACAGGAAATGCATGGAAGATGAAGATACCGGCTGAAGCCTTTTCATCTCTGTGGTCACTTGTCAGCATGTTTTCCCAAGAGATGGAGATGTTGGCATGTCTTTGAATTTTGTTGTAGAACGGGATTAGGATGCTTTTGGGTACAGCTTTAGCTGTGAATTTCCTTTTTCTAGCATTTTTGTGTTGTATTTTGTTGTTCTCTTTTACTTACGAAAAACTTTTGAGTTGTAATACGTTCTTGGACTATAGGTATATGTCCTCAACTTCATGTCAGCATTAAGGGAGTTATGCAAGGAAAGTTCCTTAATTTCTCTTTCAGATAAGTTGAAGTGAGCTGGAACGTAGTCTTCTTACAGATGACAAAAGTTTTGCAAGAGAGGCCCTACCCTGAGTTCCTCAGCAATATCAAGGCCAAAATTTTCCTTTGGTGGCCTGGCCACATTATCTCATGCTACCAAAGTTGCTGCATGGTAGCAAGAAGTCCTCCCCAGTGCATGTAAGAGAGAGCAGCTGTCTTCTGTTTCTCAGGATCGAGGTCCCTCTCCTTTGAGGAGCAGCAGCGGTATAGAAATGAATGTGGCTGCACTCAGGACGGCTGTGTGGGCCTGCAAATGGCTTGTGCAGATGGCAAGAGACTGTGGAATGCAGTAGGCCAAGGACAGCCCTTCAACTTTCACGGATTTAGGGTGGAGTTGATCAGCTCTGAGCAAGGGCTTTGACTGGAAATATTGGGGAACCCATCATGAGCTGTCTGAGAAGAAATGTCACTTCCTTCTCCTCAAGCCTCTCAGATGATTGTGTTGTATATTGAACTGCATTTATTGAAGAAAAAAAATCCAGGAACTTAGTTTTATGAAAACAAAAAAACATCCTCCAGAAGGCGTGCAGATTATTGTGTTTAGGCTAATGCAACACAGCTGGCCTTTTTGATTTGCTTCAGAGTTTTGCTGAAAAATGCATCTTAGCTCTAGAAAAATTCTGCCTCACATTAAGGCACTAATGTACCACTGCTGTTTGTGAGTCTGAAGGCTTTTCTGTGGTGAAGAAAAGGAGAAAAGTTAGATTTAAAATGGAAACATTTATTGTGGTCTTAGTTCCAGAGTGACTGTCCCTTTTCCATAATTTCTTTCTGAAACCATTGGATCTGTGCTTCTTCTTCATAAGTGGCCATTTATCAACATGACATTAAACTGTCATTAAATTTCTTTCCTTGGGTGCTCTGAAGGAATTAACAGTTCATTGTGTATAACCAAGACTATTCCATGTAAGTCCTTATAGCACGCTAGTCACAGTATATTTGAATACCCTCCAGTAGTGTGCTAAGAAACGTGACTAACATCTGTTGTTTGTTCTTTCTCCTCTCCATGAGGGGGGTGTCTGTGCACTGAAGTGCATTCTTTTTAAAAGGGTGTTTTGTTTTTCTACCCACACCTGCGTGTTGCTGTGTGCTTCAAATGGATGGGGATACGTCATGGAGTGGAAGGTGGAGGGGTTGGAGATAGTTTGCAGTTCCCAAGGGCGTTTCCTCTGTAGTTTGAGCTGGGCACCGAGAAGGCGCAGTATTTTCACAGATGAGATTTTTTTGTTGATCCATGGACTGGCACAGAAGCGTGACATCCAGTTCAGCTGCCAAATAGCATGGTCTTATGGTGCGCAGACCGTTTCTGTTGTGAACCTTGTACTTCCCCAGAAGCAGGATGTGGAGGGGCCAACCAGAAGGAAAGTGTACTCGCTGTGAAATAGGTGTCTTGAATCAAAACATCAGTTTCTTTTTCTGCCATCTCTGTACGGAACTTAAAATGACTCAGACGCCCCAAGCAATACTACAGTTGCCTGTTTACTGCCTCTAACCAATTTAAAAAAATAAATAATGTCGTAACTGCTGATTAAAGATCCTTTGAAAAGTTCACACAGACTGTTCTCTGCTTCTTAGTTGGGTGGAGGGCACAAGCAGGATAGTTCTTCAATGGCCAGCTACTTGTAGCATGAGACATTTCATTGTGACTCACTGGATATGGATCATTGCTACATAACACCAATTTTAAGCTAGTTTAATGCCATTGATTTCAAAGTTTCACAATCATGTGAAACTCGAAGTAGGCAGCAGCAACTATTCAGGGCTTGCATGTCTGAAATGGAAGAAATTAACCTGTGAGTAAAGCCCAACAAAGAGCTTCTCAGCTCAAGAGAGCGCTCAAGCTGAAGAGTGGAGAATGTGGGAGTGCTTGGAGAGGGAATATACCAGGGCAAATCGATCAAACCCTGTCTGACATGCCTTCAGGTTGTATTCAAGGGAAAGCTGCTCTTGACCATTCTCTCAGCCAGATGAAATGCAGAAGAAAAAGAAGAAACATTCCCTTAAGGTCAGGCATCAATATCCATGGCTGCATTCCTTTTTTGGGACTGCCTTCAGGGACAACATCGATGTAGCAGCATCACCAAAAGTTTATGGCCATGCCTCAACATACACAAATGGAAAAGGGAACTTTGAGTTGTTGGGGTGACATGGGTTGGATGAACAGTCACTTGCCATCTTCTCCTGGGGAAAGGTGGTGGGCTGGAATATTACTGCAGAACAGCTGAAGATAAGCAAAGCAATCCCAAGAGATTTCTATACACATAATTCAAGGCTGGAAACTGACTGCAGACACTGTGGTACTTGGTCTGTATTAGAAATGCCTGGTACGAATGAATGAAGTGGCTCTTTCTTTCTCCCTCAAGGCTATCATCCCAATTCGCCATACAACTCCTCTCCCAAGTGGGAAGAGCTTACCCTCCTTTGCTGGTGTCATTTCATAAACTGCAGTGAAATAATACCAGGGAAGAAAGAAACTATGAGATGGACTCACCTGCTTTATTTGTTTTTACTTGCTTTGAGATCAAAATTAACCTCTTGTTCATTGTCACTCATTAAAGTGGCAAGAGATGGAGGAACACAGGGCTACACAGAGCCGGACTTACGAAGGTGCCCGGCTATCAGGTCAGTTCACAAAGTAAAAAGGTAGGCTGTGTAGCTAAGGGAGTGCAACACCCAGCTTACATTGGCTGTGACAACTTCACTATTAACTTACCAGCCTTTAAGGCAAATGTCTTATTTGGAATCACCTGGTCCAACATTTAAAAATTCTTCTTACAAACTAGGAGCCAGGTTCCATGTTAGGGTTAGGGAGTTTGTAAGAACAAGAGGTGACCTCTGTCCTTCCTCCTTCCTGTCCCTCAGCTTATCTTCTAGTATAAAACAGAAAACCGAGGTGAATAAAAACATGTGGAATAGCACATTTGTTTGTTAATGGGACAGATGCATGTCATACCAGCCCTTGAAGAAAAACAGTTGTCACCTTGAGGAGGTTTTGGTGTTTGGACAGATGAGTAGACATTAGGGAGAAGGTTATATTAACATGCAAGCAAAGTGGTCAAGTGACTCAAAGTTGCATAAACACCATGAACACCACAGAAGTCCCTCTGAAGAGCAGAGCGATACCTGCTCTATCCCGCTATTGTTTAAGCATCCCCTTGGGTCTAGCATAATATCCTGCTTCTTTGCAAGGAGATTCAGGGAAGGGCAGTGTTGCCAGTTTGCTGAAACCCCGCAGTACTGCAAGCAAGTACTGCTCATTGGAGAACCCAGCTTTTGGCTCTGTTGTTTGAATCCTTGGTAGCATAACTGAGCTATCGCGAGAGACTATCGCGAGAGACTCCTTGACCGTGGTATGATGCCATGTTGCTGACATGTGTTTGACATGGCAGATAGGAGTGCATATGGGAGAAGCTCAGCCTGTTGTTGGGAGCAGCAGCTCCCTATTTTTTGCCCTGTTAGATGTCTAAATGTTTCCAAATGAAGAGCAAAGCTCTTTAGAAATGTAAGAGCTGGGCAGAGTCCAGCACAACTATAGATGGAATGACTTTTCGTAGTTACCTTTCAGAGACCTCTTAGAAGTTGTTCATAAACCTTTCAGGCTTTTCAGAAATCGTGTGTTAAAAACCGGCGCTTGAATAGTAGGTTAAAAAGCATCTTGAAGAAAACGAAGGGTGAAGCTTAACCTTTCCTATGTTCTCCCATGAGAGGGCAGCACAGACCAGCTGAGCCTTCGCTAAAGCCTATTAAGAGGCAGGGAGACTAACTCAAGAGCTATGTCCAGCCGTGGAGTAGCTACAAGTAGAGGAGAAAAGGTCCATATAAAAGGGCTTGATGGCCCAAAGCGCAGCTCCATCCATCGCCCACCTGAAACTAAAGCCCAGGTACATCTGGGTACAGGGTTGACTGGGTCAAATCCCAGGTACACGACACAATCCGAGTACCACAGACTTCTCAGGGAAGTTTCCAGTTTGTCACTGAAACCTTAATAGAGAGTTTCAGAGGAAGAATATTGGACAGTGCCTACAGTTCTGTCAAAACAATGAGTCAATGTGAGACATCAACCACACCCTTGCCAAGGCTAAGGCTGTCACCCCAGGAGCGCTATAAACTCGCCCAAGGCATGCATGCTGTTTATTTCCATCCCAATGCTCCTAAGCACTGCACCAGCCAACTCCCCTCTGCTATTCCCCTTTCCTCCTGCTGCTGAGACTCTTGCGATGCAACTTTGACTGTCCTCCCTCTTTCTTTTGGGTGCCGCAGCCCTCTGGCAAGGTGAATAGTGGAGATACTGAGATAAATCAGACATGCTTGCAGCACTTGGCTTATAGCAAGCGTGTTGGAAACTGGATAGTGTCAGGCAACTGTATGTAGATGGCAGTGCTCTACTGCCAGCCCGCTACAGCCTCCCAGAGCAGAAGCAGCTAATGCAGAGGAGGCAAGCAGGATGGATTTGGGTGGAATGAGGTATCCCCAAACACCCTTCAGTAATGAGCTGGAACAATTAATGTGAACAAATTTCTTTGGCCACTTGCAAACAAGCAGTAAAGCTCCCCAAACAAGACCTCTTCTTTCTACCATGTTGTGGCTCGTGACTGACATGCAAGATTTTGGAGGAGAGGTTTTTAACCATCAGCAAGAGCAATGCAGTCACTGGGTCCAGACAGAGCAGCTTGTTCCCAGTCTGTTAGATGAAACTCAACTGAACCACCAGCACCACAGGACCATCACAGTGCCAAGGTAATTTGGGAGCTGGAACCACATCTTAATAGGTACATCAACACTGGCATCTGCAGTCTTTCAGAGGCCAGAAAGCCCTCAAGTTCACAACCAAGAGCAATGCAGAGACATTTTCTAGCAGACCTTCCCTGGACATTGTCAGCCTTTTAATGGAGCTATCTAAAACACAAGCAGAAAATTTCTGTCTTCTCAAAAGTCTTTTTCCTGCTGTGTATTTTGCAAGATCCCAGGCAATCCTTTGCCCAGGCACAGTGACATTTCTAGCCTCCCTGTGGTCAGGCTCCTCTTCAGAGTGAGCTGGCCTGCCCTCATCTGAAGACGGGATTCAAGAGGAAGCCACATACCATTTACTGACCCTTTTACACCATCAAGGGCGTTGGCTGGGGAGTGCCACTCTTGCGGGGCTTGGCTCCCCTTCCCTGCCAGGAGAAACTCCTGCTGGTGGGTGGGGAGCCAGGGCAGGGCTTGACCTCGGGGCTTCCCCAGCTCCTCCATGCTGCTTTTATCTCCTGGTCTCTGCGTGTACAAAATGTGACCTGTAGGTTGGTGAAAGACCTAGGTGAGATCAGCAGCTCTAAGATGCTGTCGTGGTTTAACCCCAGCCAGCAACTAAGCCCCACACAGCCGCTCACTCACTCCCCCCTCAATGGGATGGGGGAGAGAATCGGAAGGGTAGAAGTGAGAAAACTCATGGGTTGAGATAAAGACAGTTTAATAGAGAAAGCAAAAGCCATGCGCGCAAGCAAAGCAGAACAAGGAATTCATTCACCACTTCCCATCGGCAGGCAGGTGTTCAGCCATCTCCAGGAAAGCAGGGCTCCATCACGCGTAATGGTGACTTGGGAAGACAAACGCCATCACTCCGCATGTTTCCCCCCTTCCTTCTTCTTCCCCCAGCTTTATATGCTAAGCATGACATCATATGGTATGGAATATCCCTTTGGTCAGTTGGGGTCAGCAGTCCCAGCTGTGTCCCCTCCCAACTTCTTGTGCACCCCCAGCATGCTCACTGGTGGGGTGGTGTGAGAAGCAGAAAAGGCCTTGACTCTGTGTCAGCACTGCTCAGCAATAACGAAAACGTCCCTGTGTTATCAACACTGTTTTCAGCACAAATCCAAAACATAGCCCCATACTAGCTAATGTGAAGAAAATTAACACTATCCCAACCAAAACCAGCACAGATGCAGATATTTTTGTCTGGGTTTTCCTCTGCAGAAATTAGCCTCAGGCCTGTGATAAGGCTGTCCTATGAGTTTCCTTTGTAGTCAGCAGAGTAAAAGAGGCATCCTTAGGGGGAGATTTAGAGCCCAAATCTCTCTCAAGGTGTACAAGAAGGCACCCTGAGGGTCGTCCTTATTAACAGTGGTAGCAGCCAATAGAGATTAGCCTTTATAAACATCCACTATTTCTCTAAGCTTTCAGGTTGAGACCACTGAGGAAGGGAGCCACAGCAGCTGGCCTAATTGTTAGCAGCGGGGTACCAATATTTAATTCGTTACTGCCTTTACCCACATGTTCAAATTTCACTATGAGCACTAGTCCAAAACTCCCTGGGGAAGCAGTTCCCGCCTGAACCCAGTTCTTTACCAGACAGATCAGCTTCCTCCAAGTTGTTTGTCCTTTCTGCCTGCTCACTTGTCAGAAGAAGAAATGGTCTGTTCTGAAAGGCTGAAAGTACAGTTTTTCATGCAATCACATGATTCCAGTAGCTTGGGCTTTATGCGAATACCCAAAATTGCAAGTCTTAACACCAAAAGACAGCCATGGTTACAAGCTCATGAATAAAACTACCCTACAAAATTAGAAAAATAAGGTGTATCCCCCTCCTTCCCCAAAATATTAAAAAACCCCAATCCTTGAGAGTCTGCTTTATAGCTCTCTTCTTAGGAATAAATGCAATATGCAATGCCATATTCATGGGTGGATTATGCATTGCCAAATGAAAAATACCAGGATTACTGGTGTCACAAAGATGCCTGTATCTGGGTTTTCTGTAACGCTCTTCACCAAGGTATCTGAGGTTTTAGAAAGAAGTTACTTACTGCATTCCACGTTATACTAAATATATACATACAGTTCTGCTTTTCAGTCTATATGTTTGCAGGCTTAGCTGGAGTGGCTAGCCCAGCGACCCAGTGGTTTGTCCTAACCCACTATAATTAGCCCATGGTTGTTGCTAACGGTATGCCATTTGTCTCCCCACACTCAGCACTGTTTGGTAAACATTTTCAGGGACAGAGTTGCTCTCCCCTGATCTCCCTAGGTGGTGTTCACTTATTTATTCTCCGCACCCCGAAGTTATCTCTCTGTCTTGAGGTTGAGAGGTATAGAAGTGGCAAAAAAAGGGCAAAAACGTTGCAGAAAGGGGGAGGCAGCTGTAGCAAAAGCCACAACCTGGCTGGGGAGGCAGGAGGCAAGGCTGGCGCGGGGCCAGGCCAGCTGCAAACCCGAGGGGCGCAGCAGACATCTGTCCCCCACGGCCCACATCCTCGCCCCCCGCACAGATGCACCGAGACGGGAGAGGAGGCGGCCGTGAGGAATTCCCTTCTCCTCCGGGGAGGAGCTGGCTCCCGGCCATGGCACGTGGAGGGCTTGGGCGGCAGGCGCGAGCCTCAAACCCAAATCTGGCCAAGGGAAGGAAGGTCGAACTGCGGACTGGGAAGCAGCTGTTCACAGCCCTCCCGGGAATGCAGGAGCAAAGCCGGGTGGCAGGAATTGGGTCTGGGGCTGCTGGTAGTGGTGCCCTCAGGGGGAGGTCGCTGACCTGGTCGGTGAGGTGGGGACTCTTCCGGGAAGGGTGGCAGTCCTTCCGCTCACGGGCAGCACCTTTGCAGCACGCTGCAGCAGGGATGCTCGGCCTCGCCTCCCACAGTGCAGCTGTGCTCTGCTGCCATGTGCTGCAGGGATGTTCATCAAAAAAGTGCCCCTCTCTGGGACAAACAGATGGTGTGTGTCAAGCTGAACCTGTGCATGGGTGCACGGGCTCGGCCAACACTGCAGCCACACTGCTAGGGATGTGGGATTTCCTGAGCTCTCTCCCTTAACTGTGAGATTTGATCTTCCCATGCAACGTTGCAAATGCAGTTGGGAGCCTTTTGTTCATGAATAGGAGTGGTTCCTTCGTGATGCTGCTGTGAGGTGGTCACAGAAATGACTCCTGGGACCCTGTTGCTTTGGCCATAACCTCCTTTTCCTCCCTGTGTGCTCCCTCCCTCCCTCCCTAACTCCCCCCTCTCACACTCTGTCTTAAATCACTATTTCCATGCTATGAAGAAAGGAAATTCAAAGGATGCAGGAATGTGAAAGAATATTCTCAGAGGTTAGGAGCAAGGCCAGCCCATTGGAATTACCTACAGCATCTAATCAGCCCTTTTCAGCATTTTTGTTCTCTCTTTGGGCATCCTCCAGCTTCCCTCCCATGCCAATTTTGAAAAGCCACGGCACACTTAGTGACAGACATGTTCTCACATTGCCCTGTCACCCATAGAGCACGTTGCCATAGTCAAGTGATAGATCTCCTGAGAAATTTCATTTTCCACCTCCCTCTGAAAATGGGCCAGGCTGTGGCCTCAGCATCTGACTGTGTCTCCAGATGAAACCCCAAATTGCAGTGTGTCTTCACTCCCAAGCTAGCATTTTGCCATTAACCCTTAACCCACATGCAACAGAGGTGTGCACATATGTGCACCTATGTCTGGATACACGTGAGGAAAGCATATGCATGTGTGGATTTTAGGTGCTGGAGCGTGTCCAGAGAAGGGCAGCGAAGCTGGTGAAGGGTCTAGAGCACAGGTCTTATGAGGAGCGGCTGAGGGAACTGGGGTTATTTAGCCTGGAGAAGAGGAGGCTGAGGGGAGACCTCATCGCTCTCTACAACT
>NW_008794088.1:1987792-2044259 GCF_000699145.1 Aptenodytes forsteri
GTGGTGTTGGGTTGACGGTTGGACTCGATCTTAGAGGTCTTTTCCAACCTTAATGATTCTATGATTCTATGATTTGTACGTGTGCGTATACATGTGTGCCTACATATGGCTCTGTGAGGGGGGTACGCACTCGTGAGTCTGTAGCTTTCGCAAGTGCAAGAGCTTGCACAAATGTAGCAGTGTTGGCATGCTCGCAGATGCAGACCTACAGGGGAGGCTAAAGCAGCTGCAGGCACCCCACTGGAAGTACCCATGGTGGCACCTGGGCTTCCCACCACATGGTTTGTCAGCCCCACTGCACTCCCTTGCTCAGCAGGGTCTCTGCCTGACCCTCTGCTCTGCACACAAATTCATGCAAACTCCCTGCCTTAATAACACACACCAAAAAAAAAAAAATGCAAACAAACAAAAGCCCCATCCCACTTCTCTCCTTCCTAATACCAAATTTGTCTCCAGATATCACCAAAAAATATTCTTACCCACTAAACCAGATCAACAGCAAGCTGTTAGAGGCCAAATGGTGATGGCAGCTTGGAACTGAATACCACCCTTCTCGGCCTTACCCACTCTTGCAGTCCAAATGCGGATTCACGCTAATGTCCATTTGCAGCTTCCCAGACAGGGCTACCGAGCAGCAAGAGCTCAGCCGCACCAGGGCTCTCTCCCAACAGCTGCTCTCAGTGCTGGTGACTGGCAAGACCACGGATTTCACTATCAGCTTCCCCTCCCCTCTCTCCTCTTTCCTCATCTTTTCCCAAAACAGCATTTCCACACTTACTGCCTCTTTTGTCCTCCCAGCTGAGATGTGGTGGAGTGTCTTACCATGGCAGGGCTTGTGTCTAACAGCTGCCCCATGACTTGCCAGGCTGTGATGCTCAGGAGATGCGCTGCTTATCCCCCTGCCAGCTGCTCTCAATGTCTGACAGTGGTGATGGGAGCCTGCCTTCCTAGATCCCAGCACACCAGTCGGCATGAAATGCGTGGTCCCCCCAGCACTGCCAGAAGATGGGGCAGCGACCGCACCCAGCCAGACTTCACATCTTGTAAGGAACACAAATAACGGGCAAGCGGCTCCGAGTTATTTAGGTCTAGGCAAACCTGCATCCCTACTCTTGAGCACCCAAGTGACAAATTTCTTGTCCCTGTCTACTCTATCAGGCTGGCTGCAATGGCTGGGTCTTCTTTTGCTTGTCACTGTGATACCTCAAGGAACTGGAAATGCCAAAAGCACTCTCCCTTCCTCAGGGTGAAATCTCATGAGGATCTCATGGGAGAGCTGGATCTCTCTTCAGTTGTCTCCAAGTACCAAGGGGATCCATAAAACGTTAGAGCTATTGCAGTTCTCACTAATTTCCCACAAGATATTTGCAAGGATAGCTACCAAGGAGAGAGATATATATTCTTTCGATGTTTGCTTTTGACTTGTGAAGGGCTCTAAAAACATGAAGCTCCCATCACCCTTATTCCCATTATTCATTAGCCTGGTTTTTGCAGATGAAGAACACCAAGCACAAGCACCTGCGCTTTTGCCAGAGACTTGCTCAAGGCTCCAGTAATGAGAATCATGACTTTTGGCAGACTTGTGCTGGAGTGGGTGAGGGAGAGGAAAGTGAAAGACATTCCTTTTCTGCTGGGCTCCTCAGCCTCAGACCCTCTCAGTTCATCACAGGCCAATTAAAATATATCTGTGCTTGACTTTGCTCAGCCTTAATAAGACTGAATGTCTTAAAAATCCAAAGGGCCCAAGGAAATGCGATAGTCTCCCCACTTTTCATGTTATCCACAGTGTCTTGCAGAGTAGCCAACACCTACACTTCTGCTTCCAAAAAAAAATCCCAAGCTAAATAAAATTAAAATGGATCCAACCCAAACCACTGGATTTTCCGCATGCAATGTAATTAAATGAAAACATTAAAATTCATTTACTCTCTTTTTCTAGTCAGTACATTCTTCTTATATGCATGTTCGAACAGCAGTCCAGCAATCCTAATATTTATATTTACATCCTTCCAACTTGCCCATCCTCTTTAAAGTTCAAGTATCTCGTACGAGTGAGTCATTTATCCACCCTTTCGAGAGTATAATAATAGAAATTCTTTAAAGCTTCGTGTTTTCAGCACAATGGCATTCTGATACGATCTAAGCAGAGACACACTCCAGTCCCACAGAGGACCGGGAAACAGGTTTGGCTAGAAAAAAAAGTTTTCCTCATGTGATGGGCACCCTACCAATCACACAGCACTTTCCTCAGGCAACCTGGGCTCTTTAAAGCCCAGCGGAGGTAGGAGAAAGGGGCTTTTTTGGCTTTGCAGGTAGGTCGGGATTTCTGCTGGGAAGCATTACGAGAAAGGAGGGGTGAGTGCCTTGCTTTGGTCATTGTCTTCCTCTTAATGAGGCATGTAAGCGGTAAGTGTCTGTTAGGAGAAAAGGAAGCTTTTATGTTTAATGGTTTTTATTTTAGTCCCTGGGCTGTATTTAGTATATGGGAGTCTGGTACCTGGATAAGGTTAACTGCAGAAGATTATTAAGTATTTCATTTTTCTTACCTCAGGCTGTATCTTCTCTATGGTTGTTTTAATTTGTTTCATATTTTTTCTCCTAAATACTGGGAAGGAGGGAACAGGAAAATTAAATCTGCTGCAAATATATCTGAGCGTAAAAAAAAAAAAAAATATGTTGCAGAGAAGGATGAATCCCGTAATTCCCCCTCACTTGTTAAAATAGGAACGGAAAAAAAAAAAATCTTGTTTTGGCTGTGCTGAACTAATGAGGGAGAGAGGAAAAACCTGCCTCCAAGCTCTATTTCCGAGGTAATTATGCCTGATGATGATTTACCAGCCACTCCACTGTTCACACAGGCTTCATTTCATAGCAATCTCTCTCAAAAGGAAACTTAATTAGTCTCTGACCCCTGCTTGATGCTGAGCTTTGTTTTTGCTTTATTTTTTCTCCTTTGGTAGCACAAAATATCTGGCTGGCTCTTCCTTTTCTGAGTGGGGTTGACTCCTGGTGCACAAGCTGTTCTCTGTCAGAGGCGGCTGCATTTCGGGGCAGGTGAAGCGATGGGGAAAGTCCGGCGGGGCAGGAGGAGTGTGTGGTTTTGTGTGCACTTTAAAATAAGTAAACGAATGATGAATTGACACTTTTAAAGCATCCGGCTTCTTACAGCAGAGTCCAAGTTGCTCATCAACGGCATATTTAATTGCATCCTCTTAAAAACTGTGTAACTCTGAAGATGTCCCAAGACTTGGAAACTACCTTCTTTTTAAGCCCCTTGGGGGCTAAATTTTCCACTAAAGCCAGCTGAAAAAAAAAAAGTAGGTCTATTGCTGCCTGCACCCTCAAGCCTTGATGCGTCAGAGTCCGCAGCAGGTCAGGGTGTGGGCAGGTCTGTGGCCCACAGAGGCTTCCCACGGCACCGGCACCAGCACAGCACCTCCGGCAGCGGTTCCACCCTGCTGGCTTCCCTCCATCAGTGCCCCAGCCCAGGCATCTCGCTCCTGCCTGTAGAGCCATGCTCTCTAGCCGGGGCTGAGTGAGCGCAAGGGGCAGGAGGTGTGGTGCCCAGGCTTCTGCGTCGGAGGGGGTTACCAGCAAGGACCAGGTTTCTGCCATTGCACGGCTGGTTTTGTTTAGTTGTGCTTGAGCAGCTTGGAGCCCTTCAGTGAAGGCGTCTGGAGGCTGCAGAGCCTGTGAGTAATAAAACAAATGTGTCCCTTGTCTCTGCCTCCTTACACCAGGGGGTGAGAATGCAACGCCCTGCACTGCAGGGATGCTGAAGCAAAGGGGGGTAGCAAGGGGTGACGTGAAGCCCCTGTAAGTCCCGCTGCTGCGCTGAGAGACCTCCAAGAGCAGGATGTAGAAACAAAATGATGCTCGCAGGGGTGTTTTTGGACATTCCTTGGTCACAGTGCCATGACTCCACCATGACAACTGGCACAAAATGCTAGGCAATCAAAATGGGACCCGCTTCTGCATGGGGCAATGCCAAACTAATTCTTATCCATTGGCTTTTTTTTGGCTATAGATGGAGGACTAGGCTAAGCAGGGGGCATTCATCTGTAAGGCTACTGAAATCCTGCCCCAATCTATAGAAAGAGGGTGTGCAGGCTTCAGAAGATCAACCAGCCCAATGTGTGTGAGGGATGCAGAACAGAGACTGAATCCAGGCACTGCTGCAAGCAGGGCTTCCTTTGAAAGCCTGCATGGGGTTGGTCACCTAAAATACAAGGGCAGAAGCCAGCCTCTGCAGAAAGGAACTTCCTTTTTGGCTGCCACAGTCATGCTGCAGGTCTTGCAGAGCCCCTGTGAGTAGAGGAAGTAAGGAGAGGTCAAGAAAGCTCTAAGGGCATGGAAATAACAGGTCTGTGGGCAATCTGTGGAGGGACGGGGAAAGCAGGGCTACCACTGCTCCTGGGCTCTAACAGGCTCAACTGGACCCCCATGACTGGCAGGAGTGTTTTGGGGGTGTGAGGGGAGAGGAGAAGGGAGAAGTTACAGTCTGGGTTGTGACCAGGGCATGAGGAAGTATGATATGCTTCAGGAGGGGCATAGGTTTTTGTGGTAAAATGGGAGCAGTAGACACATTTCCAAAGCTGCTTGGAGCATGGAGCAAAGTCTGTGGTAGTGATAATTGAATACCTGCGACCTAGGCAGGTCACGGCTAAATTGCAAGGTGCCCGGGATGTGCTAAGGAACACCAGGTCCATGCAAGCTCAAGGCTGAAATCCCAGGACCTAGCCACCTTTTTGTACGGAGGTTTTGGATAACAGTTGCAGTTGAAGCTCAGGTTTCCTCGGGAGTTTCCCTGAAGCCCCAGGAAACTGTATCTGGGTTGTAAAACTAATCTTAACCAGCCCGCACAGAAGGCTCCTCTATCTCCAAACTGATTTGTGTCCACAGACACAAGCTGCTGGTGCCTGTCTCTCTGGGGGCTGGGAGGAGGACTGCCTACTACTGTCACACCCCAATGGGTGGTTGTGGGTCATACCGGCATGCAGCTTGCCTCGGGCAAGCCAGCCAAGGTTTGCCTCATGCCTCTGTAGACATGCACCTGCACCAAGTGCTGTGCAAGTTGCTCTTGCTTAACGCAGCTTACCTCTGAGGCGTGAGGAGCAGGTAGCAGGTGGAAAGCCCAAGATCTCCCGTGGCTTCTCCTCTGGGCCGTGTTGGAGGGTCAGCTTTCCAGCTGCCCAGATGTTGTCACGGCCTTGGAGCACCTCCCCAGTCTCTCATCCGTGATGCCAATACTAGACCTTCTATGACAGAGAAGGGGCCAGACAAGGGGTTGCCACATGTGGCACAGGGGAACAAAGTGGACACCGAGAAACGGACTCCCTCAGTGCCCATCACTTGGAGGCAGAGGGAGAATTCATACTAATACGGCAACATCATGACGGTTGTTCATTTATAGGTCTACAGTAAAGGCTCTTCCCTCCCTTTTCCTCTTGCCCCCGCCTTGCAATCCCATTGGACTTAGGTAAGGTACTGGAGAGCCTTAAGTTGCCTAGAAGTTTGCCACTCTCCAGCTGATATCTGTGTGGTGGTGACTGTGTCCAGCTTTCCTCCCAGCTACAGTATCCTTGGAGATAGGCTTGCCTGCAGTAATACCTGCCCAAGGAGAGGCAAAAGCAAGTTAGGTCCTGCCTGCCAGGGAGGAGAAGAAAGCCAGCTTGTGGGGAGGCAAGCGCATGGGCTGGGTGGACAGCCCACATACAAGGTGTGAGTGCTGTCGTTACACTGCAGGGGGGTCTCTAGGAGAGAAGGGGAAGGAGAAAGAGGCTCCTGCAATGCTAAGGGAAGGGTTGTGACTTTGTTAATCACGCTTGGTGTGATCTGTCATGCTAGACACATGGCACACTCAACCCTGCTATCTACACGGCAGCTGGAGCAGACCTGCTTTTCCATGTAGTAGCCAGAGTTCACGTGCCTGCATTTGAGCAGGGAAGATTTCCTTGCTTTTTGGACTGCCCCCTGACTTGTGATGTCTCTTAGCAATAACTAAAGGCTTTTCGAAAATCTCTGGAGTTTGCAGCACAAAGATCCATGAGCCAGGCAGTGGTCTCTACAGCTTTCAGATGAGTAGAGGACCAGTGCGGGTCTTAGGTTTGGCAGACTCTGCAGTGTTGTATTGCAGACCACAAGTAGCCAAACATTGCCCAGACCCAGATCTGACCTGTGAGGCAGTTTTATGTGGCCCCTGAGCATGCTGGTTGGTCACAAGTTTGGTAGGGACAGAGCTTAAGGTTGACCTCATGAGCCTGCCATTTTCAAGTACAGAGCCATACAGCTTCAGGTGTATTGGGCTCGCCTCCAACAACTTGGCTGGGAATAAAAATGGCTTCTTACCTTGGAAATAATGGCCAACCCCACTCACGCGATCATGCGAAAATACTTATGTGCTCTGCTACTGTTATAACGGTGAGAGCACTGGAGATCTCTCCATGCCTAACCCTCAAACCACTGCAGAAATGGTGGTAGGAAATTCTGGTTTTCCCTCTGTCACTGTTGGAAGTCCTGCCTACCCTAAAAGGGCAGCTGCTGAGAAGGCTGAAGGTGGCATTGTTAGAGAAGTCCCACAATGCTCTTTTCCTCAAGAAACTCCCCTTCATTGACAGCTGTGTCTGCTCTTATTTTCCAACAGCTTCTTTGAAGAATCCCAGAGTCAATAACCCCAGCAAGAGAAGGCACTAGTGCAGGTACTCTAGCAGAAGAGGGGTGTTCATGCTGTTTTTCCTGTTGTCTGCTCAAGTTGGGCCCACTTCAGCCTTTCTTTCACAGCTTGTATTTTCTTAACCACCCAGCAAACGCAGCTGTCTCGGGGTTGGGGTTTTTTCCCTCCCCCTCCCCATGCACACGCACGCTCCATCCCTTTGAAAGGAGGGTTTCGTTGACACTGGCATCTGGGCTTGTTTCTCCACGAGGTCTCACACCTCTGACTAGTGCCTTTATGCTTCTCTCTCTGGAGGGGGATGAATTCAACACGGGGTGCCTGGCCCCAGTGTGCAGGATATAGCGCTCTCAGGAATTTGGTGGGAACGCTACTTGGCCTGGCTCCCATTAGCCAGCTGCAGCCTGAGCAGCTCCCTCCCTCCCTCCCTCGCACCTGACTGGGAACAGGGGGCCCAGCTCCAGTTCCCGGCATGGGGGGGGAGATGGGGCTATCCTCAGCAAGGTGCTGCCAATCCATGAGCCGTAGGTATGTGTGTGGGATACAGCTAAAGCGCCGTGGTTACCAGTTTGGTTCCATGGCAATGCTGGCTGAGACGAAAGGTCTAGTGGGGTGGATAGCATACTTTGGGGTAAAGCTGGCTCCTTTGGAAGAGAAGTGAGATGAGGGCACTGAACTTGTCCCCTGTCCATCCGGGTGTAGCTGATGTTTCTAGCCAGGTGGAAATGCAACACCATGAGCTGAGGTTTGCATGGGTACAGTTGTGATGATGAAAACCCTACCCAAAAGGGAGCTGAAGACACTGGCTGCCCCCAGAGTGGTCCCAATCTTCTATAGCTCAAGTATCAGGGAGAGTTTGAGTTACCAGGTTCACACCTGGGGAAGTTTCTCCTCTGAAACTACTATGAAGCAAGGGGTGGGAGGTGTACAGACAGGCTGGCAGGTTCTGTCTATCATCTTTCTCCTCAGGGATAATTTCTACTTCTGAGTGAAGCCTATTGTACTGATCTAACTGAAGACTGTCTTTGGTTTTTCCCAGGTTGCGTGAAGAATTAAAGATGGCAAAAAGCGATGATGGCATATGCATTTTGCAGGGTCCATTAGTCTTTGGGAATGTGGTCATTGGGGTAAGTGAAGTTGGACAAGTATGGGTGGAGGCTTCCTTCCAGCATGACACTTCTTAAAACAGAAGTTCCCAGCCATGAAATCCCTGTTCACACGTGAAATCCACATATAAATAGACCAGTAGAGAGTGAGAGGAGGGGTAAAGGAGAGCTGTGCTAGCTGATCAGTTGGGTGGGGAGGGGACAGCAAGAGACAGCAGGGACTGGTTCACAAGACCAACATGAATTCTAGGAGAAGAGCCCTTGCTGCTGACCAACATCTTTCCAGCCACCTCCCTCCATATAGTGATGGGAAAGGTTCTGTTAATTCTTTCTTGACATCCTCAAGTCCCAGGTCTGACCTCTCAGGTCTAGGCTGGGTGAGTTTTGCCTGCAATTCTTCTGTGAAGGCACAATACAAGAGATTGTAGAGTCATGCAGAGGAGGAGTTGAGTAGCTCCTGTTTGGCAGCAAGTTGAATGAAAGGAAAGCGGTCTCCCTCTTTTTCTGTCTCTGCTATTTCTCTGGGGAAGCTTGATCTAATGGATTTCCCAAACTTGCACTTCTCAGATGTGCGGCATTGCCCTGACAGCAGAGTGCATCTTCTTTGTGTCCGATCCCCATGGTCTCTACCCTCTGCTGGAAGCCACAGAAAACGATGACATCTATGCTGCCGCTTGGATTGGCATCTTTGTTGGCTTTGCACTCTTTGCTCTGTCTATCCTTGGCATTGTTGGAGTCATTAAGTCCAACAGGACCTTGCTGCTGGTGGTAAGTACAGCAAAGTTTGCCCACCCATTGCTGCCAAACTGAAAAAGAAGCCGCCTTAGTTTCCCTGCTCGCCTTGGTAATCACCCACTGAGCAAAGACAGCTTTTATTAGTGATGAGGAGCCAAAGGTTCTTCTTGACCATGGCTGTGGTCTCCCACAAGGTGATTCCTGTGAGACACATGCGTGAGAAGCTCCCAGACAAGGTTGAGGGAATTAATGGTGATAGCCACAGTGGAGGGTTAAGCTGACTGGCTTGACTCTGACCTTGCCCTGAAGCAACGCAGAAGCACTTGTGCAATCAGATGTAGCTGGGATGTGGTTTAGATCCTTGTTTCTCCCCACGCCTTACTGCCTTTCAGCTGTCATGTACGATTCAGCTTAGGAGCTGATAAGTAATGACTTCTGTACAAGGCAGTAGTATGTGTTAGTATACCAAATATGGGTGCAATTGAGAACATCAGACATCAGCAGGCAGGCAGAAATTACAGGGGTGGGGACAGAGAGCTTTGGATAAGCCAAGGACAATGTTAAGATGTGAACAAATCTCTGCATGATTTCTTACTTAGTCCTTCAGGTTGATAGTGGTGAAACTTAATTGATGCTTGCATTAAAGATGAGTTGAACTGAAAACTCTGGAATTGGCTCTCTCTTGGATTAATATGGGATGGCAGGGTGCCTATTTTAAACAGCAGACACTTAGAGATCTGAACTCTTGTGCCAGGGAATTCGCCAGCAAACAGCTGATGGAAGAGAATTCCCTTAACTCTGAATTTTGGCATCTTGGCTGAAACCCAAGGCTGTAGCATAGGAGAGAAGAAAGGTTACAAAGGGGAAGAAACTGGGGTAAGAAGAAAACAAATGCCTTGAATCTGAGAACATTATAAAATGCGGGAGGAGAAACAGAGGCACGAGAACTGCGAAGGGAATATGGGAAAGGTTAAAGGGATTGTGCTGAGAAGGAAGAGAAACAGTGAAATAGACTATGAGAGGTGATCCTCAGGATCTGTTTTTGTGAAGGATCTTTGCTTACAAAGTAGGAGTGTGGAGGAAATCTGATGATGCAAAATGAGGAGGATCTGAATGACACCCTAAATTGCACCTTCTGTTTCCCCAAAGTACAAGCTCTCCTGCTAGGAGTGAACAGCTTCTTGCTGAAAAGCTTATAGCTGGCAAGTGGAAGTGGAAGGAGGAGACATTGAACAAGCATAAGTTGCCAATGAGATGCAACAAAGAAAAGGGCAAATGTTATTCTAGGACATATCAGGCAAAGTATTTTCCATAGAGGCAGGGTGGTATTAATGCCATGAGGTTCTGATGAAATCTTGTCTGTGAGACGGAGAACAATTCCGGTCATACACCTTCAAGAAAGCAGACTGCAAACTGAAACAAGCACAGGGAAGGGCTACATGAATGTTCAGGGGAATGGAAAGGACTGAGGAGACTAGGACAGCCTGGCCTCCTTTGCCTTGAGCAGGGTTTCGGGCTTAATCTTGAAAAATACAGAACTGGAAGAAACTGCTTAACTGTTTCTCCAAGAGCTAACTCTGCTGTCTTTCTCCCACAGTATATTATTCTGATGCTGATCACTTACGCATTTGAAATGGCTTCTTGCATCACGGCAGCGACTCACCGAGACTTCGTGAGTATTGCTTTCCTCATGTATTCTTGTAACCACGCTGGGAAATGTTGCAGTCCTAGGGCACGTGGCTGTCCTGTTCAGTGCAGTAAATGGCCTGTGTGGTGGTACAGTGTAAACTCAAAGGACTACTGCTGAGTTAGAATAAGACCCCACAAGGAAAGTCTCCAACATCAGCATTCCAATCAAGGAAATAACTTTGTTCTTTTTAACATAGTTTTGTTATTTTTAACATTTTAAAATGTTTACAACCTTGCAGTTAAGGAAATAATAGCATGGGTTAGCTGAATCATCAATACAATGTTTAAACCACGAGAAGTCTTTCACCTACAAACTGATTAATCTATCATGCATGCAGAAGATGAATCTTCAGCATTGCCCCAGGCAGTGTTACTAGTGAGGGAAAGATTACGTGGGTTATTGGAGATATTGGCAGGGGGGAGAATGACTAGTGGTGCTTTAGTTCCAAGCAACAGATCAAATGTAACCCATAACTTCTGCACATCTCCTGTGATCTGACATCTGGTAGGGCCTGCTTAAGAGTCGTGCTCAAGCTGCTCCCCAAATCCTGCTCTTTAGTCTCCTGTGCGTAAAACTGGGGGAGATGCAGCATTCCTGTTCTCTAGCAGGACACTGAAACAAGCTAACAAACCCACCCCAGATAACTATATTTGCTTTACCTGGCCACTTATTTACATAGTTCCTGCATTCTTCTCTGTTTTTTTTCTGTAGCTCACTCCGAATCTCTTCCTGAAGCAAATGCTGGAGAGGTATCAGAAGTCAGAGACAGTAAATAACAATGACAAATGGATGACTGAAGGGGTCACAAAGACATGGAATAAACTCATGCTTCAGGTAGTAATAACACTGAAAACTCTCACTAATTACTAAATGCTCTGCAGCCCTGGAATTTCAAGTCCTCCTTGGGGCCACTTGGTAATAAAGAGGATGGCATCTGCCTTGAACCTTAGAGAAAGTCCTGCCACACTCCCCATTTTGCTCGTTTATCAGATGGCAGACTGTCAAAGGCAGGCACTTCAAAAATCTCTCCCATAAATCTGTGGTTAATGCCTAACCAGCCATGTGCAGGGCTGTGACCTGGGCCCGTAAAGACCGTTCCCTTCTCTCGCCCTGCAGAACCAGTGCTGCGGAGTGCATGGCCCCTCCGACTGGCAGGAGTACATGTCTGCCTTCCGCATGACACACAGCGATGCTGACTTCCCTTGGCCGCACAATTGCTGTGTCATGGATGCCCAAGGGTCTCCCGTCAACCTCGATGGCTGCAAGCTTGGAGTCCCCGGCTACTATAACAGCAACGTAAGATCCTCTCCGCTTTTTCCAGTTAACATACATTGGTCAAAAGCACCTTGCTGGAAGGGAAGGAAACAGTGAATAGCCTTCTTCCTCCACTGTAAGCTACAGGTGTTCAAAAGCTTTCTGGAGGAGAAGCAATGCCTGTACGGTCCTGGGCACGTTGCTGGACACAAGATAGGTTGTAATAAAGGCTTTCCCGATGGAGAGAGAACTATTAAGAGAACTCTCCCAATGCCACCAGTAAGAAGTGTCATCTCCAACACGTAGACGGACAGTAGCTAAATCAAACTTAGCCCAAAGATGAGTGCATACAATATGAGTGAGCAAGTCAGCAGTTCTCTTCCTCAGGGTAGAACTTTTCAGTAGACCAGCTTGTCCTATTCAAACAGATTGCTGGGTCATGAGCATCAACTTCTGCACTAGCAAGCATTTCTAGAAGGCATTCAAGCTTCCAAATTTGTCTGCAGCTTCTTGATTCTGGAGGTCAACTCTGTGTTGGCTGTTCGTTTATATATGTTTACTTGGCAAGCGGATGGCACGGGAAGTTGTCCTTGAAGTGTCTGAGATGGGCCTACTTTGTATTTGGAGCTAGAAATAGGCAAGCTATCTGCAAGTTGTCAATAAGCAGTGTAGCTCTGGCTTGTCTTCTTGGGACCCTGTGAGCTACCCAAATTGCAGTAGGAGAGGAGCATGCCACCTCAGTCTCTCTCAGAGGTGGATAAGCTTGTCGCCTTCTGGTACAAGCTCAAAGCTGGTGTTGATTCATTCACGGTTGTCTTACAGGGTTGTTATGACGCTATTTCTGGGCCAATGAACACACATGCCTGGGGTGTTGCCTGGTTTGGTTTTGCTATCCTCTGCTGGACTGTGAGTACAAAATATTTGCCTTTCCTCTTCTCTTCTCTTGCTATTCCACACCTAGTTGGGTGGAGGTGGATGACAGGACTGATGCATTTAAAATGTCTGTAGATTATAGTTATTCATTCACCACCAATCTGCCTGTAGCCTGTTCCACTAACAGGGCTACATTTACAAGTTCCCCTCCATTCTGGCTTCCACAAGCAAGGAGCTAGATGGCCTTCCGGCCTGCTGTGGCCTGCTGCCATCTGAGCAATACAACACAGCAAACACAGCTTGCAAATACTTGTTTGTGAAGGGTATTGGATCATCTAAACAGTAATCATGACAGATTATTCACTTTCTAGTTCGAAGACTTTGTATGAGTGTTTTAAGTACTCAGGGTTCAGCAGCTTCGTGACAGATAATCCCAGCGAGCTGAGTGATCCAGTCAAATAGTTATGGCTGCACATATCTTCTTTCTTCACTGTGAAGCTTCTGTGCAGATAAAAAGCTTTAAGCTTCCTCTGCCTGAACGGACTTTGCTTATCAAGAATTTCTGTTGCTCTCTCCTATCAGTAGGACTAAATGGGGCTGGGGGAGAGGTGGGGAGAAGGAAACGGGGAGCAGAGAAACTTAGCAGTCTTGTCGTTTCAGTTCTGCGTCCTCTTTGGTACCATGTTCTACTGGAGCAGAATTGAGTACTGAAGGCCCAGTGTCCTCAGTGCTGTCCTGAAGCACAGTGTGAAACTGCATTCGTTTGTCTCCTGCTCCATTCTCCTTGTGCCGTGGAGGATTTGAAGTTTTCCCACTACATCTCCCATATATACTTTTGCTCCTCCAAAAACTCGATGACTCCGGGAAAGAGTCTTCTTGTCCCTTCTTTGCCCCTTGTTCTGCAGTCTTAATGCCTCCTGGCTGAGGCACAATCCTTCTTTTGCTGTGCAAGAAATCCTTGGAGCATAAGATAAGAAGTGATCCGATTTGTTCTGAGATGACATCAGAAAGGAAAATGTCCATATATGCTTGCTCCAGAAAAAAATATCTCTAAAACTAAGTTGAATGTAAGTTATAATGCTAAAGGCTCTGGCAAGGGCTGTGTGAGCAAAACAGTAACCTCCTGTGACCAATAAAGACGAATGCTGCAACAGAGAAGACTGCAGACCTCTCTAATATATTTTATCGTTCAACTTCTGTTCCTGGTCTCTGTCACCCCTTGCCTTATTCTAAGGCGGATTCTCTTAAGAGTTTAAGTGTGTCAGCAGTAAAGACATGTCACAGATAAAAAGTCTGTTGCTAGTCAAGCCCAATAAAAGGCTAGCTCACTCCTCAGCAATATGCTGCCTATATTCAAGCCTACCTCCTGTCACTGATGAAGCTACTGCATGTGCTCCTACCTTCAGAAGTGCCAGTCTAGAAAAAGCTCCTCTTGCTAATGAGCAACTCCTTCAAAAAGCTGTTATGTACTTCACACAAGATTTCACACAGGCTAGAATTTGTGCAGAATACAAGGGGTCCTATGCTGTAGTTGGCTTTGCAAAAGTGGCTGTCCCAAGCCCCTAGATTACTATGCTTCTTGCTTCAGCTACCTGCATGTATATGGTCACGTCCCCTGTGTACTGCCCTTCCACATCCCTGGATCACGTAGGACAAACAGCAAATAATGGCAACGAGTAACTCTTGTGAAAAATGCAAGCAAGGAGCTAACTGAACCAAATCCAGTCCTTGCATCAGCAGTTACAGTTCTCACTCAGTTCAATAGAGGCTATTTACTTTGCCCCAGACTGATACGGTGTCTTTCCTGGTGAACACTTCAGCAGTTACATGTGTTGTGTGAAATATGCTCCTGTATAGAGCCTTTTAAGGTGAAGCCTCTTCCAAAGGTGTACTGGTTCAGGTCCTGACACTTGCCAGCTGCCTTGATTCTTTGTTTTTGTATATCCACCAAAATGCTAATTAAAAAGAAGTGGAAGTTAACTTTTTTTCTTGTTCAAGATTGTGTGTTTGGGAAGGGGAAATGATAAAGCTCTGTATCCGGGACATCTTGGGCAGTGCAAAGGCAGGCCTTCAAGTCCTGTAACCCCGTCCTGAAGATCTGAGTGCAAAGCACCATGATGCACGGTGCTACAGAAACTCTGCAGCTGCATAGTCCCTTGCTAAAGTACTGGGGGAGAGAAAGAGGCAGCTATGAGGGTGAACAGCTTGAAGGAGAAACAGGTCCCTGCAACATAGAGGGGTTTTGCTGTATGAGTGTGCCTTCAAAAAGGAAAATCTCCATGGATCAGCCACTCCACTAGTTCAGTGGGGTGGTGACTGTCTTGGAGAGCCTGAACTCTCAGCAATTTCCATAAGGAAATTAATCTTCATCACTTTTTTGTGAGGCTCGAGGACATGGGTGGACCATGGGGACTGCGTATGGAAGTGGTCTGGGTTTGGTTTCTAATTATTTGTGTGTGTGTGTGCATATGTTGCTGAAAGCTACAATAACACCTAAATCTAAAGAAATATAAAGAGAATCAGTGTCTGCCTAAGTTAGGCAGCAATAGCAAAGACTGGGTTCTCTGCTACTTGCTGTGAACTGCAAATGCCTACCAACTGCAACAGCAGAGAGGAGAGAAATGGGGGAGGAGGGAGAGTGCAGGCACACAGCCTCTGTCCTTGCTTGGCCAAACCCCTCCAATAACTCCTCAGTCATGGCAGCCTTCATGGATAGCTGCACACCTGTGTAAAGGTCTCTTGCTCAAGTTATTTTCTGAAACCAAGTAACTCTGCAAATGGGTGAAACGACTGGCTATGGGACTTTCTGGAGGCTAGCAATGCCTTCTGCATACAGATGTGGCTGGAGATACGGCCTGTATCCAATAACTCCTCAGTCATGGCAGCCTTCATGGATAGCTGCACACCTGTGTAAAGGTCTCTTGCTCAAGTTATTTCTGAAACTCAAGTAACTCTGCAAATGGGTGAAACGACTGGCTATGGGACTTTCTGGAGACTAGCAATGCCTTCTGCATACAGATGTGGCTGGAGATACGGCCTGTAGAAAACTTTAGGACCACAGAAGCAGGTGGTCCTAAGCCTTCTGCTTCCTGAGCTGTTCCCTCACGTGGCACATTATGAGTTATGTTTTACAAAAATAAAAGCTGTGATGAACAAGTGATCTGGGCAATGGTGGATCTGTGCAGAAGTGCCAAGCATGCAACAATGCAACCAGAAGAAAAAACAGCTTTATCCACCTGAACTAAGGAGGAAGAAGAAGACTCAACTGATGGCAGAATGATGTTGAGCAGGCTTGTGAAAAATCCTGCACAGCTTTTTCTGGTTTTTCAGCTTCTGAAGGCTGATTCCAATCTCTGCAAGTTCCCTACCTGGGATGCCAGGGGAGGGTGAGGAAGGGATGGATGGAGTCCACAACAGAAATGCTGGTGAACTGGTTCACGTGTTGGCTGAGGCTTGTAAAGAAATCCTGTTCATTCTCAGCTGTTTGGAATGTTGCCTGAAGGTATGGATGTATGTGGTCTTCAGAGCAGGCAATATGCATAGATGCATAAAAACTGCTGGACTAAGACAGGATGAAGAAAAAAATTCTCCAGGTGGAAGCTGCGTGGTTTGTTTGCAGATTTGTTCTGTGTATTTCTTCTCTGTAGGTGTGAATACTCACAGTTCTCTACTTGCAAAAAAAAGCATGTTTCCATTCTCCGACAGATTTACCAACTGTATTTTTAGATTATTAATTCACTGTAATATTCCCAGCTCTGAGAAATCAGAGTCTTGCTGAGAAACATCCTCTGTTCATACTTGACAGAGCAGCATGGCCTTCAAGCCAACAAGAATCCCAAACCCTCGGCTGCTCCCCTCCCGTACACACACAAACACGTCTTTCACATTCTTGAATGTTTGTGGCTGGCAGCACTGAAGGTCTCTGTTCCTTCAGGCAATGGGGCAATGTGGGCTACTTTTCTGTACTCTGCACCTTGACCCCATTTTTCCAACAGGCTTTCCTACCCCTTCTTCCTTTCCCCTCACTTCTTCTTCTGCATAAGATCTCTTCGCACAGGCTCTCTCAGGCCCTATTTCTCCTTACCTTGATGGTTCGCGTATGACGTACAACGCCCACTATGTGCCATGCTTGCATCTGGCTACCCACCTCACTGCAAAAACCAGCACAAGGCTGTTGGTGGTGTTCGCTATCCTCTGACTCAGATGATTTATTTCCCATCCTGCTCACTGCCCTGGCATCTTAGTTTTTCACATTCCTTACAAGAGGGACTTGTGCCAAGCAAATGTTTCTTAGGACCAAGTATGACCTAAAACTAGCTCATAAATGAAGCCTCCTTCTCCCACCCCTTGGCAGCCCTGCCCTCTTTGGCAACTGGGGAAAGCCTCTGCAACGTGTGGTATGCTGGGAACCTCCTGCAAGAACTCTCCCTGTAATCTCAGGCATCTATCTTTAGGAGATCCTGCTGCGTGAGGAGTTGAGGATGACTGCTGAGGGTTTATCCTCAACAGGAAAAAAAGGTGAGGGTGTTTCTGACTGTGTTAGCTTGCACGCGAGGTGAAATTCCAGCATAGACACGGTCATCTGCAGTTCTTGCACGTTCACTAGTTGAGACAAACTCTGCAAGAGAGCTAAGTGATGAGCAGTGAGCTGCTCTGGCTACCCAGGGCTGTTGCTGACTGTGAGTGAATGCAGGATTGAAAACCTTCCTTCTCTATTTTTCCCAAGGTAACGCTCACCTTTAGCAGGGTACTGTGGCTGGCACAGAGGCTGGAGAAGGTAAAGCCAAGCCACTTCAAATAATCCCTGCAAATAACTAGCCTAGTCTTTTTACATCTCTCTTCTGCCTCCACTGTCTGACCCTCGACGTTTAAAGCAAATTACCTCACAATATAAAAAAAAGGTGAGTAAAGCAGTTTGTGAGCACCTATTTTTTCTGATCTAAACTTCTGCCTGACTCTTATGAAGGAGGAGGGAAAGAACAATACCTGATATTTTTCAGACTGGTTCAACTGTATCTTATGGCTGGGTTTGTTCGGGTGTTTTTTTTTCCTTTTCAGGTTTTACTTACCTGGAGACTTTCCCTGTTTAAAAACCATCATGTGTGTTATTCTCCTTTCTCCAGCTCTGGTTGTTCCCATGTTCCTGTTCCTAGTGGTTCATTCTTAAGCAGCTACTAAGTTTTCTTTGAAACCATTTCCTCTCGCTGGATTAAAATATTTCCTGGTCTTTTCAGATAAGGGATTTAAAAGATAGAGAGATATGTGCTCCCTGTAGCAGATGTGCTATGGGAGAAAACAGGTCCAGTTTTAAGATGTATCTGTACCCAGACTGCATCACATAATTCCTATGAATTTTCTAGGTTTGCAAAATGTAGTTCATCTCACACTGCAGTTTGCAAATAAGACATGAGAAAATAGCTACCCTTTTTTATTATGGAGTGAACCAAACGTTCTTGTTTTAACATTCATACTATATCGAACTTTTGGGGGCATCAGGACTTGGCCAGGTCTGAGCTTCGCAGCTCCCATTCATTTTTAATCCTTAACTCTGAAACTGTTCATCCTTTACCCTTGTGGTGAGACATGTTCTTTGAAAAGTTTATCCTGCTCACACAGAAAATGAACTCAGAGGTCTCACTGCTTTTCTCTGTCTCGGCCATTATGATCCTGTTCTTTTTGCTGTTGTCGATGCCTTGTGCCAGCTTGGCCCAAGTCTCCCCCACTGGGCTAAATTTCTTTCCCTGCACTGCCTGCTTTCCCTTTGCTGCCAGTTGACCTTTAGCTCCATCCAGTGGGATACCAGCTAGATGTGTCCTGTGTCCCACAGCTGCTGGACTCCTGTGTTGCAAGGAGGATGCATAAGACACTGGTATCAAGTGCTCTTTGGCACCAGGTTAGATTGTTTCCTAGTTAACAGCCAGTTTGGGAACTTGCTTAATCCTGGTTTTGGCTTAGTTGAAAGTATCCAAGATGTTATAGCTGGTGCTTCCAATACAACCTACAGAGATGCTTGTCCTGAGTCAGACTTTCAAACTCGTAGTGATGGGAAAGCGGGCAAAAGGAATTGGCTGAAATTGTGTTCAAGCACTTCCACATGTTTAAGCACCCTGATTTAGCGCACGGTCCCGAGTGGAGCCTGACCAGGTCTGCAGTGTGCCTTTTGCTTGATTTTCGTAACCATGGAAATGCTGGGGGCAGTTTGAGATTCTCTTCTCGTCTTATGGCCAAGTCATTGCTAGACTCTGTGGCACAAAGAATACAAAAATACTGTTTCTTGTGCAGCACTGATAATTGGCTATGGCTAACAACAATTCCAGAGTTCAACAGACGTGGTTTTTCTCTCTCACTTTGTGTGCCAGTTGCCATGGTAAGCAGGAAGCACAACCCCGGCATTTTCCTAAAGGGAAATCAAAGTCATGAAGGAGGTAGGAAAGGGAGTCAGGCCCTGAGTTCAGCTGCTGCGTAGGGAAAAAAAAAGTATTTCATTTAACCTAATGATTCATCCGCTCTTTAAGGGGAACAAAGAGCAGGCTGAACTGCAGGTATGCCCACTGGGGCTACAACCACAAGAATCCCTGTCTTTTTTTCCAGAGTAGAATAACAGAGAGATGATACTAATAATATTCACTTCCACACTACAGCTCAGAGGTTGAATCAATGATGGCACTGCAAGAATCCAGGCAACCGGGAAACTTAATTTGGAATTTTTTTAAGTTCTTGTTTGTCCTTTACAAGTCAACAGAAGTGCATACATGATGCACCGGAGGCTTCATAGTTAATTCTCTTGTTCCAGCTTGGCTTCCCCTCTACCAGCATTGGGATCCCAGAGTATTTCCAGACTCTATTCTGCGTTGCTCTACATTATCACAGGCAAGGCAGAATTCTGCAGATGTGCTAAATGGGAGGATGTGGCTGTGCATCACTGAAACTTCAGCCTGATAGAACTAGAAATGGTAAGAAAAAAGATGAATTTTACCCTTGGAAATTTTAAAGCATTTCAGATAATGGTAATTCTACAGAAGTCTCCAAGCCCTCGCTTCATCTTCAGAGCTGCAGAGCAGCTGCAGCCCTCATAACCTCCAATCAGAAACGTGTGTGATCAGGCCCAAACTTCATCCCTGCAGTCAAAACCCAAACAAACACAGCTTAGTGCCCTGGCCACTCACACAACAGAAGAAGGGCTCAAACTCCATGTCAGAGGAAGACAAATGCACTTGCACCACATTCATAAACCAAATCCAGGAAAAAGAAAATGTTTCAAAACATCACGAGGGCACAGGTCTGTTTTTATAAAAACTCCAGTTTAATCTCATGGCTGAGACCTGGCAAAACATCTTTTTTTTTGTGGCTGTTGTTTTTCTTTCTTTTTTTAAAGCAATAAGGCACAAAGGCAGGCAAGTCCACACAGAGAACAAAGCTTAAAAAAATACAATCCATCAGAGCTAGCAGGAGAAATAATCACAAACCAGGGCCAGTTGGATGGGGACAGTCCTTTTCACAGTGTCTGACTTCCAGCCCTTCCCTTGACCTGGCAGCAAATAGTATTTCAAAGGGGACCACTGCCTGCAAGAACAAGATCTAAGGTCTGGGCTGCTGCATGGAGCCCTCAGGAAGCACTTGCCTCCTGCCATCCTTCCTTTCCAGGGCTGTTAAAGTCCTGCTCCATCTCCAGTTGAACTCAGTGGCAAGCTTTCCATTCCTTGCTTGGAGCAGAATTAGTTATCACCAAGCCTTTACATTGATTAGGAGCAAGCAAAAGCTAGACCAAATTGGGATCAGCTACACCCACCCCGAGAGATTTTCTTTTTTCCTAGAGATGGAGAGAGGCAAAAGGGACAACTGCAAAACCTGGGCATGCCTGAAAGCTGATATATGCTCCAGTGGATTGTTTGCATTTTCAAGGACTGGGGAGAAGCTTGTGGTGGAAAGCTACATCAGTTCTTGCACTCTGGTCTCCCCTGATCTCATCCCTCCTCTCCCAGGACATGATCCGGCTCAGGAAGGCAGATTCAGGCCTTCTGCCCACCACAGATTAGCCAGAACTAATTAGCTTCTCCTCTGTGGGCAAAAAGCCAGTTGATCTCACACCCTCAGTGCTACAAAAGTTGCAGCAGAAAACAGTTACATGCATCAACCCAAGTTTCACAGGGGTGCAGGATTCTATTTAGGCAAGTCCTTCGTTTTAATTACATTTCCTTTTTAATATATTTATATAGAATGTTCTTATATATATATATATATATAAATTTAACACAATATTCACCACTACAAGCATTTCAGAATTCATAAAGAAAGGAAAAAGACTTTGATTGCACCATTTGGACTCTGGATGAGGGAAAATGTTGCAGGGCTTTATGGATGCTCTCTAATGCAGACCTAAGTTCCTCTGAAGCTCTAAAGGTGAAAAAAAGAAGTGCTTCAGTCTTTCTGAAGTGATAGCATGGGATGGACAGCCCAGAGGAATGTGGTTTATAAGGTAAAATACATAAAGAAAGGAAAAAGACTTTGATTGCACCATTTGGACTCTGGATGAGGGAAAATGTTGCAGGGCTTTATGGATGCTCTCTAATGCAGACCTAAGTTCCTCTGAAGCTCTAAAGGTGAAAAAAAGAAGTGCTTCAGTCTTTCTGAAGTGATAGCATGGGATGGACAGCCCAGAGGAATGTGGTTTATAAGGTAAAATACAATCCTCATTTCTGTTTACCCTCATGCCAATAAGGCAGCTCCTACATGAGCTAACATTATCCGTGTCCCTCCTTTCCATCAGGGGATTCCCATCTTTGCCAGCCCAACCATTTCACTCTGAGCTACACTTAACAGAAGCTACACAAACCCCCTGACCACATGGGAAGAATAGGTGAAATTTAGTCACTTGTCTCCCACTGGTAAAAGTGCACAAGCAACACGTGCTGGTGATACAGTATCATGACTGAGACTGGGGCCATCTGCAAAATTAGGGAGTGGCCTTGACACTCTTCACAGTCTCAAGGGACTCGAATGTACTGCAGGGTCCCTGAAATGATCCTTGCAGAGCTGCAAATGATGTGACAGTCTATTTAGGAAGGTCCTTTCCATAGTGCCAAGAACAACCGACCTGGCTCTCCCATACACAAATCTTCAAATTCTGGGCCAGACCCATCTCCCATAAATCTGATCTATCCCTCTCCATAATGCTTCACAGGAAAGACCAAACAAACCCAAAACCAAGCAAAAACCCCAAAATCCTTTCTTAAAGTCTCTAGTGTTGCAGGGTTGTGCTGGAGGGCAGGAGTTTGGTACCCACCATGTACCACTGCAAAACCCTGAACTTTGGAAGAGCTTCCAGTCTCAGGTTCAATCTGCTACTGCAGGGTGGCAGAGGACAACCTAAGGGCTCTGAAGCAAAGATGACATTGGGTCTGACCCTGAAGCTGACCTCAGGAATGGCTTAGTAAAGTTGGATCTCAGGAAGCTCCAACCACACGGTCAGCACCACTCGATGGGAGATGGCTTCTGTCTTCTGGATCTATCCAACTATCAAGCCCTGGTCCTTGAAGCTGACTGCAACTATCAGTGTCAACATGGACCCATCATCAAGCATTAGAAACTCTGCAGAAGTCTGGGTCTGGATTTGGGAATGGTGACACCTGTCCAGTGGTGCACCTTGCAACTAAACAAGTACTCCCAGCTCTGCAGGATCCGGGGCTTTATCTCATCTCTCTTGATAGAAGCCCACTTTTGACCATAGAGCTATAGTGATGTGCCTGCATTAAGCCCACTTGGCTAAGGCTCTTGGAAGTTTGATACATCAGCTGAAGGCTGGAGATGCAATTGTGGATAGAGATGGGATCAAGCTACAAAATAGAGCTCTCATTACAGAATCTCTGCTTAATTAAAATCCAAGACCTGGAACTGAGTTCAAGTTCTGAAACACCCTTAAAAAGTATAGTCTGGATACAGATTTTAGTTGAGGCTGACCTTTAATATTAAGTAAAGATTTCTAATAATTTTCTCTTGCAGGAGTTTCACCACTTATGCCAAAAGCACTATTACTTACTGGAACACTGTTAAGAGTTGAGACAGTGTATTGTACACAAATTGCCAGATCTCATTTCTTGTTCATAGATCAGCTTATATGAGAATAAGGCGCAGGGGGAAGAATGGATTTAAGGTGCCAAGGTTTCATCACATTTTCTTTTTCTTTTGATACATTACTTCATGAGCTTCGCTGGCTCTGTTCCAGATGCCTTGGCAGTCAAAACTTCTAGGAACTGAGAGAATATAAATCCCTGCCCAAAGTAAACTATTTTGTTGATGCCAAAAAAACCTGGGCATCATTTCCACAACTTTTACTTTCTCTAAAGCCTTATCACAATACCTCATATCGCACCTTTCCAAGTCATTTGCCATTAACCCAGCCGTGATGGTTAAAAGCTTTCCCATGAGGCAGTAAAAAAGCCATTTGGGTGCCATGTAAATGCAGCGCAGAGCTGTGCTAACTATGAGGAGCATGGAGGACTGGAAATCCCCTAGTTTTAATGGGAGGCTGCACGGGCATCTTATGGTCTGGGAGGAGGATAATACAATTGTCATGTAGCTGCATATTCCAGACCTGCCGTCCATGGCTTGCTCAGGTAAAGCATAAGCTGACATCTGTGAGACAACATGGACCCAAACAAGAACTCCAAGCTCTCGTCTGGTTTAATATTCTCCCTCAACAAAACTGACAGCACGGACTTAGTTCTCCGCTCTGTTCCCTCTTGTACTGTGTTATGCACAAGTGAGGAGTACAATGGGGAGGATCAAAGACTGCAACTGGTGACAAGGAAAAGCCCTCTTGTTTTTTCACACTCCCTTTGGATATGGCAGGAGAAAATTCTGCTGAAGATACATTCCTTGCATTTGTGGGCCCAGAACTTCTCAAAAGTACTCTGGCATCTCACCCCTTTAGCAGTCAAAGAGTGCAGAGAAAGCATTGTACAGACTCTGGGCCCTCCAGCCACAATGACACTAATTAAGTGACACATTCAGTACAGACCAAGAGCTCATGGGTTGAGTTTGCTAACAATTTGAAAATGCCAGTACTTCAGAAAAAAAGCCCTAAACATACATCCATTGGGAAATTCTGACTAACGCTCATTGTGGTGGCTATAGCACCTCCTACCAGATGCTCAGTTACTGCTTAAACTGTAGCCCCTAATACCTACCCAAGGGCCTACAGACTCAGACATCTCCATGAACGATGGCCCCTGCAAGCACCATTACAGGGATAATCTCAGTGCTGGCAGCAGCACCTGTGTTCCCATCTCCTCCATAGTCACTAGTGACATTTAAATTGCAGAGACAACACGGGCTGTACCTGACTTTGCAATCGCCCACAGTCATATACCAGGCCATAGATGAGTCCGTGGTTAACGCAGAGTTAGAGGCTTTATAAAGGAAGCTTTAATTCTATTCCCGTGGCAGCTGTTGCTTATAAGAACGTGTATTTGCCTGTAACAATAACGGCCCTTCAGGAGAGAGTTTAATTCACTTCAAATCCCCCTCTCAGGATATTGTTCATGATCTGTTCTGCAGTCCCATAAACCATCCTCTTTACCATACTCTTAATCAATGTGAAAGCACTGAGGGCCGGGGAGGTGACAACCAGCCATGCTGTCAAAGAAACAGTGTAAAATCACAAGGAAAGGAAGTTTAAAGGAGGAAGAAGCACCTGGGGACATGCCACACAGTGGCAATGAAAGACCAAGGGTCAAAGATATGTCAGTCAGGGTGCAAGAGGGCAATAGCCCAAGGACATGCAGATCAGAAGATCCTCTTGCTTTTCTCTGCTGTTGGTGGTGTGGAGCACAGCTGGAGATAGTTGCAGAGGTGTCATCTGGCTTTAAGCAACGATGAAAATAGTTGATACTGGCCTTTGTTATGACCATATCTTTGCTTTCATTGATACCAGCCTGAGAACTCTCTACCGCTGGACAGTCAGCTACACACTCATTCCCCAGCCACACGGATGTTGTCTGCCCAAGGCAGATGTGGCTGAGCACAACAAAACTCATGAGCAGGACTTGGAAGATTAAAAGAACAACTAGGCATTTCCTGTCCAGCTACTTTCATTGCTTGCACATGCTGGAAAGAGCATATCTTTGATGCAAGGACAGAGCTGGAGGCAGTGCCTTCAGGTTGTATGTTTGTCACTGGAACATTCTTGGGTGTCTCACACACTGTATGACTTGCTCATGCCAGCTTCACCTTCCTCTTCAGCTATCCCGAGTCTCCTTGCACTGTTCATCTACACTGTCTAAATCAGACAACAGAAATGGATAGGCATGGTCCTTCACTGGCGGCTGGGAAACAATGGAAGAAGGTCCCAAACATCTGGACTTACCTTCTCAGCAGATGTTGTGCCCCTGCACCCTGGGCTGCAGTGCTTTGGAACAGTGTTTCCTCCCAGACCTATTTTCTAATTATACCGAGATTTATTCTTCCTTTTTTCCATAGGGAGGATGAGACTTTCACAGGGCTTGTTAGACAATAAGTATGAGGAAATGCAAGTTCCCTGGGACTGGCTTACAAAAAAAAGCAGACAGTGAGGGACTAGGCAGGGGTGAGAAAGGGAAGGAAAAGCAAGACAAAAAGACTATGACCCTCTGTAGCAAAATGCTTTGCAGGAAACCGTAAAGGATTCGGGTCCATCTTGCACAAAATAGTTATAAGAACAGCAAAATGGCAACAGAGTTGGTCTTGGACACTCCCATCCCATCCACCACGGAAAAGGAATAAGAGAAGCAGTTGCTACTCGATCTGCCTCCCACTTCGTCCGTCCAGAATCACAGAGCGCCTCTGAGGCTGGTAAAAGCAGCTAGTAGAGGTCTCCAGTCTCTGGCCATTCTTGGGGATGGTCATTTTGTTCCGCAGCGTCACCCCCTCAGGCGTTGTCCGCGAAGTCTCAGACAGATCGCCACAAACGGGGCTTGAAGAGGTGGTCTGAGTGGGGCTCCTTATGGGTGATAACAACACCCTGGAGTCTGCTGAAGAGGAGGGATGGTCCATAATGGGGAAAGGGGGACTGAAGAGAATCAGACTCTGGGGCCTCCCGGGCCTAGATCTGTAGGAAGGCTTAGAGAACCCTGATGGCCTCTCCATCTTTGAGGACTGCGGGTTATCTCCAGCTGTCTCCCCCTCAGAGGTGCGCTTTCGGCGCAGAACAGGGGCATCCAGAGCAGGGTGATGGCTGGACTGAGATGGTTCCAGCGGAAAGCCAAGGCTGCTGTGCCAAGGACAGGCTGAGTCCTTTTGAGCTGGGTCACTGTTTTCTTTCTCTGCTTTGGCTTTCTTCTCTGTCAGTGGGCTCTTGGGGGCCTCCAGGTGGCTCCATGCCACCCGTTGAGTCTGCGTAATGGCCTGCTTGGCTTCTGATTCCTTCTTCTCAGCTGGCAGAGCAGTGTTCTGAGCTTGCAGGGGCTGGGGGATCTGAGTGTACTGAATCTTGGGCGGTATCACAGGCACTGCTCTAGCCTGGCACATCTTAATCATGAAGGAGGTCCTGACTGCCGACACGCTGACAGGGGCAGAGTTACGACGGCCAGTGGTGGCGTGGGCCACTGCCAGGTAATCCAAGTCTAAATCCACGTGGGCATTGAAATGAGACCCCCAGGGAATGCCTTTACTGGCAGCAGGGCAGGTAGTCGGCAGGGATGGGACAGAATCACTGCTTTTTACTTCCTTCTGCCCGCACAAGAGGTTCCCAGGGGCAGAGGGCATGGACAGGCTCTCGAATGTGAAGAAATCTGGAGCTGGAAGGAACGAATCCAAGTTGAGGGATGATGGCCTAGTCTTCACTTTGCGAGGTGTTTCTTCACCTTTATTACTCAGCTGTGACTCAGTGGCAGAGCACAATGCTTTAGTAACAGTCTCTCCTCCCAGGGCAGCGTCCTGAGACATGGATAACTCCTCCTTTGTGTTCTTCATCTGTGAAGAACTGCCTGGGCTATTTTGGTACGGTAAAGACAGCTCAAGCTTTGAGCTCCAAGGGTTTTCTTTGCTCACATCCACTTTCTTTTCCTCTGGCTCTGAAAGAGGGATTCCGGAGGGTCCTTCTTTCTCAGCTGGTGCTTCCTCCCTGCTGAGGGGGTACCTCAGCTCCTCAGGTTTCAAAGGTTCTTCTGGAGGACTTGTGCCATTCTCACCTTGCTTAGCTTTGCCCAAACTAGAGGGGGAGATGGGTTGTGTTTTGGGAAGCTCACAAGTCACTGGCAGAATGTCACTGCATGGTTGCTGCTGGTCAGTGGCATCTATGAAAGAGAATGGGATAGTCCACAGACTCATCACTGTGTCTTTACTGTCCAGGGAAAGGCTGCGACTGAATCGTGGTCTAAGAGAAAGGCCTGTCTCTGCTCTCTGGCTCTGTGGCTGAAACTCCTGTATCATCTTCTCCTGAAGGTCCTTAAAGGTGGGGGAATGGAGTGGGCTTGTAACCCACTGGTGATCCTCCCATGGCTCCACAAGTTCTAAGCTCTGCACATTATCTGTCCAGGTATCCTCGTCATCCTGGTCACCAGCATCGTGGGTTCTGCTAACAGCATTGCCCTCCTTCAGCTCCTGGATTCCAGCTCCACTCAGCGCCTTGGAGGAGAAAGTGTCCCTTTCATCAGCAGTCGTTATCTCAGGCTTCTCCCTCTGAGTTTGGACTCTGGTAAGACCATCCTTTTCCCTCTGCAGCTGGCAAGTGCTATCTTTTTCTCTCCCTGACTCTGGACATGCTCCTTTGGAACAAGAAAATTCATCACTTGGGGCAACCTCATTAAATTCTGATTGACTACGAAGCTTCCAGTCCAGGGGAGGAGTGAGACATTCACTCCTGCTGTCCACCACTGGGTGGTGGTTCTTTGGAGCAGCTGTGCCAGTCGGAAGAGTACCCAGTTTGGGCAGGGCTGAAGCACAGCTCTGCTGTGCAACCACATCAGACTGGCAGTTGTGGAGGCTGTCTTGCCGTTCCATGCCGGTGGCACCAAATAAAGGCACCTGAGTTGTTATCTGTGGTGTTCTGCCTGCAGATTTCTGCTCAGACGGTGTTGGACTCTGCCCTGGGCCAGAAGAAGAACTATCTGTTTGTACTGAAGAAGAAGATTCAGAAATTAGGGCTGTCTTGGGGACAGCTGCTGGCAAGAGCAAGAGCTCCTCTTCAGGTTCAATAATTTTCAGTTCCTGCTGTATCTCTGGCCACAGCGGTTCTAGACGGGCATTTGCAGGGTCCTCCTCAGTCTGAAAAACAGAAGAAATGCCATGACCTGGCAGCTCACAACTTACCAGTAAATACCCCTCCATTTTCCTCAAACAGCCCTCTTAGAATAGACAGGCTCCTGGATGAGCGCTCATGGGTACAGAAACACAGACACGCATACTGCTACCAGTTCAAGGAAGGAAATACGTCTATAAACAAGTGGGTTTATGGAGCAGAAGATCCGAGATGCAGCCAAAATGAGGCCTGGACAGATGTACTGAAAGAGTGAGGTGAATGAGTAGCTGGAATGTCTCAGCCTGTTTCTCAGCTCTTCCCATTCAGGCTCGCTTGGCCTTGCCAGGGGATCTGCATTCCCAAACTGCACATGAACTGGAATGAATAATCTATTCAAGGAGCTATGCCAACAGATCTTTAAATAGCTGTCCAGAGATGAGTATCGCTGTAAGAAACTTGGTGAAAAAGCTCTGCTAGAGATACAGGGGAGGCAAAAATAATAATTAAAAAAAAACAGTGTGTAGAGAATGGAAGAAAAAAGGACTGTTCAGGCTGTCCAGGACAAATGGGACAGCAAAAATAGAAGGGGAATTCAGAGACAGTAGGTCAAACTGCTCAGACATCCGGACAGTCTCACATCTGGAGAGTCTTAGAGCAGACAGATTGTACTGACTGCAATTGTATAGTTACAGGAAAAGAAGACCAAAAGGGGACAGTAGGTAGTTCTGTAAATGTAAATCACCAAATGGTGATGTGGACAGAAGTTAAATCAGTACATGGTCAATTCTTGACCCTGCTTAGCCTAGGTCATAGACTGAGTTTTTGTGACTGCGGACACACAATGAAACTTCAAACAACCTCCCAGTCACTACCATGACATTGTCCCCCATCTTTTTTTTTCATGCCTTCTTCCTTACCACATCTCTTAAGCACGACCCTTCTTCTGTCTTAGCCGTCTCGATCTCGTGCTGGCCACAGCTGCCTTCTGAGGAGACATCCTTCGCCTTGAGCTGGCCTTGCTCTGCCTTGTCTGCAGTGAGCAGCCCCGTATGAACCTCTGAGGCTGGCGTTTGTTCCAAGGTGGGACTCTGCTCTGAGGCCTGCTGGGGGCTGCTGGTGCTGCTTGTGCAGCTGCTTTGCCCACATAATGTCTCCTGATTTTCTGCTGGTGGCTGTGGAGTTTCTAAGGACTCAGGCTTCCTGGCTGCCACCAGCTCCTCAGGGTGAGAGCCTGGATCAGAAACACAAATGAACGATGTAACTACTTGTGACTGAAAACATGTGCCCTGAGACAAAGCTGTGCTGTTTCAACCCAATGCCAACTAACAAAGCTAAAGAGCTCCCTCCAGGCACACCAGGATGTTGCTGCGAGGCCACCCACCTCCCCAGTCTCATTACTGCAACAAGCACCAACCTGACCTGCTACTGTCAACACCCAGCCTGCTACAGCTTCATCTCTTTCCTGCCACAAGAGCAGGCTGGTGCAACCTCCATGCCACTGAGCTGCAGGGCACCTCCAGTAGCCCGACAGAGGCTCCGCATCCTCCTCCTTAACACACTTTTACCTCTAGATGCTTCTGCTGGCAGGGTGGGCCCCGGCTGTTTCTCCTTCCGCTCCAGTGCTTGCTCTGTCCTCGTGTGCATCCCTGCTTCCAGGGCAGAGGGGCTCGTGCTCTCAGCCACTAGGGAAGACAGCTCCTCTAGGCTGGAGAGGGAAAGCTTCTCCTTGGCGGGTACGCGGCACGGGGTGCTGTTGGTGCTGATGACTGCGGACACCCGGAGGGGGACAGAGACAGCGAAGGGCTCTGAGATGTTCAGGGCTTTCCTCTGGTGACGAGGGGAGGCCTCCAAGGGAAAGAGGCTGCTTGGGAAGCCTGACTTGGCAGCTGTTTCAGAGGTGTAGAACATGCGGCCACCTTTGGGGGAAGTCTGCTCGTTTTCGGCATCCTCTGCTGCCCGGAAGACCTTCAGCTGCTCAGGGGGTGACTTTGCCTGCGGTGTCCGGGGAGGACCTTTCTCCCCACTCAGCTCGGAGCATCCTTTGGCCCCCACAGCAGATCCTTCCCGCTCCCACTCATTCTCCTTGCTGAGGTCATATGAGCTGCCTGTGCCTCCTGTCCGCATCTTCATCACCGGAACAAAAAACCCTCCAGTAGTCACTGTCCGTTTGAATCTGCTCTTTTCATCTTCCCCTAGAGGTGGGAAGATAGGAGGGAGTCAGTGGGAAGCAAAGCATTAGCAAGCAACCTTCTTCTGTGAGGAGCCCTCCTGAGTCCCTCCAGGGATGAGTCCTGCCCTGGTGAACACCCACATTTCCCCAAAGAGATCGGGACAGCAGGCACTCAAGACCTTCCAGGCTCCAGCCCTGGGGCTTCCTTCAAACTGGGCAGGCAGGGCTGGATAGGATGCCCTCCAGTGGAAATCACCTAAGACTTTTATTAGAGGCCCCTCTCAATCAGATACAGCCAAGTCTAGGGCTAGCATGCATTGCCCACAAAGATCACAGCTCCAGGCTTTGTTGGCTTATTGCAAGCACTTTTCACTGCTTTATACTTTTCCTTATAAATGGGAATTTTGTGCCCAGAATAATCAAGAATGAAATTGAAGCAATCCCACTGCTAATAAAGATGCAGCTAAGCACAGTGGTAACTCTCAGGTGCGTGCACCAACATAAAAGACACAGAAAAGGGTTAAAAATGCATGCACACAAAGGTGGGGGCACATGTCAGCAGCCATGGCACAAGCGTACAAAGATACACAATACAGTGAGATAGGCAAAGAACAGACCACCATATCCCTGCAGGCACAGGGGAAAGCTGAGAATGCAGAGGTGCAATCCTTTGCCCTTAACGGTGTAAGTTATTGATGTCTCACCTTCCACTGGCAGGGAACACAGCGAGTCCATGCTCTTCGCGGGCCGAATAGTTGCTTTTTCTGTGGAAAATGAGTTTTAGAAACAGGCTTCATATCCCGCGGCTTTGCAGGTTTCAGCCCATAAAGACCAAAAGCTACTTATAGACGGGCATGCCAGGCAGACATCGAAGTTATTTTCCATTTCCAAGTGTTCCCCCTCTGTATCCACACCACGCAGCTTATTACCCACAACACTTATCCACACAGCTGGGGATCTGCTAGGGCTAACAACAGCTTTGCATCTGCTGGACCCGTGGAAAGCTATACTTAACCCAGACAGTCAGCACCATTACCACTGTGAAGCAGTTAAGCATCCCCAAAGCCGTTATGCACCACTGCCCTCCCCGATCAAGTCAAGCTATTGGTTGTGGGGACTTTTTAACTAAACTGACATGAATGCCTTCTCACCTCTCATTCCTGATAGCAAATGTTAGGTTATTTTTATGTTGCACTCCCAGGCTCTTTTGCTGGCATGAGCATACCCTGCCTCCAGCAAGCACTCCGGGAAATTTATGAGGACAGTAAGCAGCCTATTTTCCTGGTCATCCTCGCTGGACTTGCTTGTCCAGAAACAAGCTGCCATTTGTCACCAGACACTCTACAGGTCTGTTCCTGAGAGGTTTTGGAAGCATGTAGCTGTTACCGCTCTGAAAAGGGGAGATGGTGGGAATGTTGTTGGCAAGCAAGGCAAGTTAGTCTCTGGCAGCCCAGAAAGGGACCGTGGAGCTCTGGAAAATGTCTGGGAGCAACATCTGCTGTTCACAGTGTTGCAAAAAGTAGCTAAGGCAGAAAGTGAGCAGGCTTGTTGGACTTCATTTGTTTATATGATTAAAGCTTCTGGGACTGACTTCCACATGAGCATAGGAGAAACTCCAGCTACTTTTTGCATTTATATGGAGTCCTGGCTACCTTTTACGTTCATATGGCATGATGTCTTGAACACTGGCTCCACTTTCCTAGAGGAACAGAATTCAAGCTGTGGAGCTCGCGTTTTATATGACTTGCAGACTTGTGTGCCTGGACAGAAACTGTGTTAAAGCATGTGCTGAGTTTCAACAGCAAGTTCATCTGTTTCCTCACATTAGGCTGTAAGCAGAGAGCACACAAAAATACAACATGGCAGCACTAAAGCACTCCTTCTCAAAAGCACTACTTCAGTGTCTAAATCTCTGTGCACAGTTGTGCATTTGTGTGTCCTGCTGGTGAAAATGCACAGCCTCCTGTCACTCGGTACTGCGCTTGGAACAAGGCTCGGCCCCCAGGACCACTGGGCTCCAGTCATTCCTGGGCATCCTTGGCTTAGCACTATTTTGGGACAGAGTATTCCTTACCAGAGTGAGAAGGTGATCCCGTGATCAAAATAGGATGGAGAGCTATTTTGAGGTCTGCCATGGGCACCCTATGTGAGGCCATCTGTACATGCAAAACATGGGGGAAGGCAGGGGTCCAAAAAGAGCTGGATCCAGCATTTGGCTTCACACTCACTTCTGATCCAAATTCAGCCTCTCTTATATGTGGTGGTAGGTAATGTTGCCAACATTAACTACTTTATTTTAAATCTTGCAATGTTTGGTTGTGCTCCTCCAAACACCAGCTCCTGGAGTCATGAGATTATCTAAAAAAAAATCCACTTTCATCTTCTTTTTAAAAAGTAAATTTCTTGACTTGGAGATACTAAAAAAATCTAGGACATACAAACCCCAAACACTTCTTTATGAACTCGGGTAAAAAAGACACTTTCTTTTAAAAGTTGTGATTACTTTCAAGTCAACTTCATGATTTCTAGAGCTTGAGTCATCATTTCTGAACACTGGGAATTGGCACTGCCATGTGATTTTCTAGGAAGCAGAGTGTTTAAGAGATTGCAGCTCAGGAGGGGCTAGAACTTGGGATTACAGCCAGGAGAAAAGACAATTTCTCCCTTGTAAATTCTGCAAAAGTAATAGCTTCCCTCAGAGTGCTGAGAGCCAGGAGCCATAGGAACTCCTGGCACCTTGTTTTTCACAAAGACACTGAACACAGTCGGTTCTTTAATGCCCTTTAGTGGAAGGACAGCCTGGAAGGACAGCCATTCACCCAGTGCCATGTAAGGAACATTAGGAGCCAGAGGCTGGCTGGGCTGGAAGAGTGGACTAATCCAAACCTACATAGCATTTCCTAGTCCCCAAGCTTGACAGCTGGGCAACAGGAGCTTGTTCATCACATACCGAAATGGAATCTTTACTGTAGCTGTCTGGCATATCCTCCTGAAAGGGTGCTTCTCGCCATCAGGTGAAAATGAGATGTGCATGAAACCAGGCAACAAACATGACCCCATTGGACTGTCTCAAGTCTAATGGATTAGTGTCATGTGGATACAGGTTGCTCCATGTTATCAATATTGCAGGAGAAAGCTGCAGAGAGAAATACTTAACTGAAAAGTGTGTTCTTACCGGAGAGCTTCTGTGCCCTTACGAAGACGCTCCCGTTTCGACTCAGTTTCGACTTTGATTCTGAGCCAGAACGGCCCAAGTTAAATATCGACTTCCATTTCTTGGACTTGGTAGATAATTTTCTCCTGAAAGGAAAAAGGGCTCAGGAGATTACCAAACCCTAGAGACTTTTGTCTTTTTAATATCCCACAAAAGCCTCTGAGTTCTCTCCCCTCAACACTGTCCCTCTTTTCTTCTCACACCTTTTTTAATTCTAAGGCATGCAAGGCATAGCTACACAACCAACTCTTGCTTTTCTGTAAGTGATTTATCTGTATTGCTGATTTAACCATGTCATGGATGGAAAGACACTTAAGCCGACTCTTCAGAGAGTTGGCTCTGGCATCATGCTACAGCAGCTGTGATTGACTGAGCGAACAACCATGCTTGTCTCCAGAAAGGAGAGGTTTCCGAGGCTAGAACTATCTTGCAATACAGTCAAGAAAAATTGCCTTTTTAACAGGTTTTAATGACAGAATGCAAGATAAATTCCAGAGAACGGATGGAACTGGTATTATTGCTCAGTGCACAAAGCTATCCTTTAAAGTCCACGTCTTATAGTTTTTATGAATTTGTGAAAATAAAAGGATCCCGTAATACAAACTAGCTATTAATGTTTCTCAGGCCAACATTAATTTAATCAAAATTAAAGGTGTTATAGAATCATATGCAAGTATAATGTACTAACCAAAAAGGAGGAGGCTTAAGGGAATTAAATAAATTTCTCATAACTGTCAGAGGAAGTGGGATACCAGTTCCCTGTGTCTCTGGAAATCCCAGCTTTAAACAGAAAGAAGCTGCTACTCCTGAAGCCAGTTTTCCTCTATGCATATTACTGCATGAAGCTCTGTTTCAGTTCCTTCACATACCCATTCTTGGCTCCTCCTTCAACCTCCCCTCTTCCAGAGCAAGAACCCTCTTATCTCCCTGTGTTGCTCTCCATAATGGGCTTTCTACGCCCATAGTTCTGTTTTTCTTTCAGATCAGTACTCAGAAGAGCACAAATCAGTCCTACAAAGAGAATTAATATCCTGGGGATAGGACTGTTCTCTTCAAGTGAGAAAGGAAAAAGCATTCAAGAGGGGCAATACACCCTTTTGTGTTAAGCTCCTTATCCTCTTGCCAGTATTCTGTTAGATGGCTCCTTTTTGCTTTAATATATCAAGTGCAAATAAATATCTCTGCTCCGGTGCTTTATGGGTCAGTAGATTAATGAGCCTCCTCCTGCAGAGGCTATAATGTCTCAGAACCAGGCAGTAGAGTCGTGATATATTAACAGATAGATAGACCAATAGATAAATACTCATGCTGACCAGCAGTGCCAAAAACTGCAGCAACCTCAGCTGAAATCGGACTCTTGTCCTGGCCCAGGCCTATGTGGCAAAGGTGCCACTATGTAAATATCTCTCCATGCTAGGAGTGAAAATTCGCCTTACTGCTTGGCTATGAGTGCAGAGGAACCTGGAGAACACTGAAGCTGAGCAGGTCAATGCCACCAGGCACGCCGTGGACCAGCCACCAGCAGGTGGAACTCGTAGGAGAGCTGTGTCCAGACCTGCTCCATGTTCAGCCCACGTTTAGCCAAATCCTGAGCTGACACAAGGATGCAAAGACAATGAATTCCTCCTGCAGGAGGCCTACAGGGTTCTGCCCCAATGGAGGAATGAGGACTAGTGGAGCTATGAACCCAGCAACTGCAATGCTTCTCAGGAGCAGCTGCGCCTCTTTTGAGAAAGGCACACAATTTTCTCTTGACGGCGGCTGTAGATTCATGTGTGCAGGTGTGGGGGTATCACGCTAACAAAAGTCTTATTCCCGATCATGCTGGGGAACCTGCACTTTCTTGTTTGCACTTTACACTGCTCTTGGCACTTACTTGCTGTCAGGGAGGTCAACAACTGTGTGGAAGAGGGACCCAGTTACAGGGACAATTTCAGGCAAGCTGTTCTCTCTTCTCTCCTTCCGAGCAGGGTGGGAGGCAGACAGACTCCGTGCCTGCGCTTCTTCCAGGCTCACCAGTTTCATCGGCAGGGAGGCCGAGGGGAGAGTCAGACTTTTCACAACCGATGCGCTCTCTGAAAAGCAAGAAAATACATTCCCACCTGGGATGAGGAGAGACAAGAGCAAGAGCTTCATGTCTTTATTTGACTGGAACATCTCCTGTGGAGGGGGGGAAAGGAGCAGCACGTGCAGGGAGAGAGGCTTTTTGTCAGATAAGTCTTCCATCTCCCCAGCAACCTTATCCATCTGAGTGCATTCCCAGCAGGGGCCACGCTCACCAGCCAAAGGCTGCGTTGCACAGACTTGCTGCCTCTGCTGTAGATGCTTCGGTGTGAAAGAGGCATCTCTGAAAACCACCAGTATTCACACATTCCCCTTTCTCCTCCCTCCCTCCCTCCCCAGATTTTGGAGCAGTTCAGTCCCCGATCCAAACCTGGTGCCTAATTCTTTCTCTCACTTCCTCATCTTTCTCCTTGTCTTGTTCCAGGAAGGGGGACTGTTCTAAAAACCAGCATTACCTTACCTTCCTAATGCATTTCAGGGCTATGGAAAGGGGTGTGACCAACAGCCCTGGAAACTGAAGGTCTCTCTTCACATTGGCAGTGGCAAAGCCAACTTCCCACATGCCGCCCCACCAACAGCCCTGTCCTAAACAGACTTCCTCAATGTGCATGAAGGAAGCACAGTCTGTGTAGTCCATTAGGTACTTAGCCCTTCTGCTGAAGCAGGGTGCAAGCTCCTGCCTGTGCAGAGGGGCTGGGTGAAGGGGCATTTTCCCACTAAGAAATCAACTGGGACCATCAGCATGTTCCTCTCCTGACTCCACACAGCTGTTAAAGGCCAGCAGTGTTCAGCACTTACAAAACTTGGGTCAGTTTTGAGCCAATGACCTGCAGTACAACCAGAAGCCTTGGAATTTACTAGTCAGTGTTTTGCTGTAATGCTTAAGGCAGTATGGGACCCGTTTCTTACTCTGTGCCTTCTGCCAGAGCATAAACAAGGGCATAGGAATGGCACCCGCACTGGCAGAGCAGGGATGCTACAGGTCGAGCAGGCCACTGCACTGGAACTGCGGGCTCCAAGGACAGACTAGCAGGGAATGCCACATGTTAAGGGAAAGGTGGATGGGACAAGCTGACACAGGGCTGGAAGCAGAAAGGTTACTCCCTCACTTCTGCAGGTATTATGATTCTTCCTGGTGTGTAAAACAGAACAATGCATATTTCTGAAATTATATGAGGTCACTGTGGATCCAAGCCCTCTCAATTCCCAGGCTTAAAAGCATTTTGATTAAATAACAAAAATCAGCATCTCCCAAGATTGTTGATGTCCCAGGAAAAAAAAAATCTCTTTTTATAAAACGTCCCCAAGTACAAGACGTAAGTTTATAGAACACATGCTTAAGTTTTATCTTGGGAGTGTGGCCTCTGACTTGGGTGGATATGGTGGCTGCAGGGCAGGTATCATCGGCATGAGGAATTATAATTGGGGGAGCCTGAGAGAAGAATTGAGACTGTGGCTGATGGGCTTAAAGAGAAAGCTTAGGCCAGGATTGAGAAGCAATCAGGTGGTCTTCCTTTTGCAGAAAGGGTTAAGCCAAGTGAGATCATGCAAAAGTGAACCATAGGGCAGCCTGGGAGCACACTGAAGCAGGCTAGTATTCAAAAAGAAAATGTTGGATATGGGGACGAAGAGGACAAGAGTAATGAGGGATTGGGCTCAAGGTGTGTTTGGGGGAATCTGTGAGCATGGTAAGGGTTGACGTGCTTCAAATATTAGTGGAAGGGGATACAGTTAGAGCTGGAGTACATGGCAAGTGACACATAGAGTGGTTCAGGGAGGTTGTTACCAATGTTATCCGCACAGCTGGCTTTTCTGTTGTTGTTGAAGATCTGATCCACGTGATTCAGGATGAACTCGATCACCAGCTGCTGCACTCGCACCTCCAGGAAAGCTGCATCCCCATTGCAGCCAACCGCCTCAATCTCCTTTGACCTGCACGAGGAAAGAAGTATACTAGTAGCCAGCATTGCCACACACAGCCCCCGGGAAGGAGAGATCAGCTTTCTTCCTGCAAGACTTGGAACAGGGATGTTTTCCCCACTCTTGCTGCACCTCTTGCTCTCCTTCCCTCACGGGCCTTCATCCTCTCTGCCTTTTCAAGCTTTTAAAAATTATTTTCCCTGTTTTCTCTGTCACCTCTGCTGCTTTCTTTCCTGCCTGTGTTATTCTCCCTACTTCACTTTTCCATTCTTCAGCAGTAGTTAAAACTGTGACTCTCAAACTCTGTGCTCCACTTTTAGCTATTTTGAAGTTGGGCCTCAAAGACAATGCAGGAGCCTTCAAACACTGCTTCCAGATCCCTATTCAATGCGTCAATCATCTCTCAATGAAATCCCTTAGAACCCTGCTCAGGTCTTCCCCACACCATTTTTTTTCAATGCTTTGCCATGTGCCCCAGTAGTCTCTTCTCTGCCCCCCTGCACTCCTACATTCTCACTCTTGCTCTCAGCAAAGAAACATTCCTTATCTTGACATGCCAAAGTGTTGCTGAAGAAATTATCTCTGGACAATGGATCCTTTGTAAAGTTAATGACTGGTGTGTTAGATAATAGCTTGGGGCATTGCCAAGAGGATAACCCTGTAAGGAGACTGCAGTTGCAGTGCGTGCTCCTTTCTTTTCCTCCCTGGGACTTGTGCTTTGGAAAGATTGCAAAAGGAAACAGACTTCAGGTTCTCTGACAAGGACAGATGCTAGAATGAAAATGTCTCAGTAGTAAAGGTCCACTTTGTGATATTCAATAGAGTCAACATTTGATTCATTTTCAGAAGCTGCTCTGCCTGTTTTGTGATTTAAAAGGGTGAGATAACTCTTTAGAGAATGCTTTTCAGGCCTGTACCTCTCTAGCCAATGTCCCTCCCTCCTGTCCTCTGCCAGCCCAGGGTTCCCCCCACCAGCTCTGCCAGCACCCCTCTCCTGCCCAGCTGCAATCCTGGACTCTCCCTGCATAGTTCATTCCTCTCAATATATGGGTATGGGATGGACGGGGAAGGGAATTTCAACGAAATACAAAATATTTCCTTTTTTTTTTTTCCAGATGCTATTTTTTCTTGTTCTGCTTAGCTCTACAATGTATCAGCCAAACCTCTGCCTGCATCTTTTTGGGCCTCTTCCCAGCAGAGTGCCCGGCATAGCAAACATGACAAACTAGCTGGTGGTCTTGAGATCTGACACTGGCCGCCATCTTAAACCCACCAAGCTCATCTCACTTATGCTCAAGCAGACCTGGGCACAGGCCTGTAGCCCTGTTGCCCTCCCTTCCAAGCCTTGCTGTCTCTTACCGCCCCACTGCAGAAGCACTGGCACTTGTCAGAAACGTCATTTCCTTTCCACAGTGATGAGCTAACTCCTCATTTTTAAATCAAAGAGCTCAACTTGCAAATAACAGCTTTTTTTTATAAGAAACACACAAAACCACAAGCTTTCTTGGATGCTGGCAGTAAGACCTCAGATTATTCAACCTGGAAGAATTTTTTCTCCTTTTAAAAGCTGTTTGCTCTGTTCTACTCTTCCCTTTAGTTGTTCTGCTTTTCCCTGTTTTTGCATTTCCCTCAAGGGATGGGTCTCCAGGCTCAGGTGCTGGCGCTCCCCTTGGAGCTCAGCATTGGTCTCTGGATTAGAAGACTCTCTACTGTACCTGAGGAGATTGGGAGCCCACACCAAGGCCAGGTTTCTGGTGTGCATGTTGGTCATGTTGCTGAAGGAGGCCAGGTGAGTCAGGTGCTTGATCAGGTATTCCAGCGTTCTGCAGTGGTTTCATATGAAGAGAGAAAAAAGTGTCAAGTGACCGATGCCCACCCACTGGGACAGCAAGGCTCAGACTCAGCCCTGGCCTCAGAGTTGTCCCATCCTCAAGGAAGGCACTGTCTGCAATGGCACAACAGGCCTCATAGGACAGAGGGTTTACAGCACCAGCATTTACATGGGATGGCAGTGAACACCTGAACAACTGTGCTCTGGGGTGGCCAAGGACGAGGCAGGAACCAAACAATCCTTAGCACGATGGGTGTGAGGAAGACAGCAGATGGATGGGAGGAGTGGGATGCTACAAAGGCTGAGGGCTTAGTTCTTGCTCAAGTGCCTCTAGCAGATCATCTTCTCCTCACTACACCCAGGACACTGGCCAAGGGTGCCACGGGGGTTGTACCCAGGGAAGGAGGATGATAGACTGCAGCAGGGAGAGCTTGTTCGATCTCTAACAACAGTTTGTTCAATGATATTTAAATGCCAGATAAATTGTTGTCAGATTTGGAAATGGTGAGTCAGCTTTTGGGAATTAACTTCTGGAAATTAACTCCAGCGCTGTTTCAGGCAATATTCCCTGATGGTGAGGGTCATCACACTGTTCCTCAGAACCTCGCTGGACACCTTCTCACCTGTAATGCGATGGGGGGAGCTCCTGGATGACATTTTGAATTCGTGCCAACTGCTCGTCCTCAGGGAAGCGTGATACTGCTTCCTGCGGAGATACAAGGAAACAGTCCACCCTGGCAACGGACTCAGGGGAAAAGGAAGAGGGATAAGGAGGGTCACTTAAGAGACAGCCTGTCTCAGAGGGGATGCTCTCTTGTTACCTTACAGAGCTATCGGTTAGAAGAAGTTGCTTTGTGTTCCCAGCACAGCAGAGATTTGCTGCGCTGTTAGTTTATGTCTCAGTACATCCTTCCCACACGTTGGGACAGGGTGGTCAATGTTTTGGGGAGAGGGGCGTTTAAGGACTGAGAGTTTCAATTAGGAGTTATGTGTCTTTTCTTTTTTTGTTCTTTTTCTCTTTTTAACTTGTGCAGTGATGGGTGGAATAGAAAAGAGGGAAAGAGAAAAGTGAAAATAATGAAAAAAAAGAAGTGACAACCCTCCCCCTGAAATTGTATTAAAAATAAAATAGAGCTTTCAAGCCCTGTGTTATGAAAACAGCTAGGATATACGTTTCATATTCATCAAAATAAGCAATACTTTTGGCTGCCATGTGAAGATAGCTATAGGGAGTAGTTTGTGTGAGTTTGCATCTTTTATGATGGGAGAAGCCTTAGCAAAATCACTGTCCAGGTAAATTAATAAATTCTTATACTCGGGGTTAGACTAGGTTAGACAGAATCAAGGTTATACATCTTGGTCTTGAGCAAGAGCTTAGAGAGCCACGATAAGCTTTTGTCTGCATTACTAGGAGTTTACTGCCTTGGTATTCATCTGTTCAGCTATTCCCTTTCAATATCTGTGAATAATGAAAAAAAGAAGTGACAACCCTCCCCCCTGAAATTGTATTAAAAATAAAATAGAGCTTTCAAGCCCTGTGTTATGAAAACAGCTAGGATATACGTTTCATATTCATCAAAATAAGCAATACTTTTGGCTGCCATGTGAAGATAGCTATAGGGAGTAGTTTGTGTGAGTTTGCATCTTTTATGATGGGAGAAGCCTTAGCAAAATCACTGTCCAGGTAAATTAATAAATTCTTATACTCGGGGTTAGACTAGGTTAGACAGAATCAAGGTTATACATCTTGGTCTTGAGCAAGAGCTTAGAGAGCCACGATAAGCTTTTGTCTGCATTACTAGGAGTTTACTGCCTTGGTATTCATCTGTTCAGCTATTCCCTTTCAATATCTGTGCTGGGGGAGGACAAACCACCAGCGAGTTCAAACAATGCATGACTGTCTGGAAGCCTCCTGCCTACCCTACTGCCACTGGAGTTTGGAGTGAGTTCAAAGAAAGATGCTGGGACCCACGCTGCCAGGAGAAGCTTTGCCTACAGACATACATCAGCACTGCTAGGAAAGGAAAGGAAGGAAATAACCTGTCCCAAACCACCCATCGCTTAAACATTATGAACCTGAAATTACCAGCCACAACTAGAGAAGCATCTTCTTGTAGCAGTCACTACAACATCCACACTGATGATGCTGCCATCTCTGTTCTGGTCACTGTCCTTTTCCCAGCAGACCACTTCTCATGTACAACCACCAGCAAACCAAACATTGCCAGTTTCAAGGCCAGAGATGAATATGAATCATGTTTTATTCCCTAACACTGGGAACTGAGATCTATGCCCTCTAGTTTGAACTTACTCACTGGTGTGATGGCAAAAAAACCCAAGTGAGCTCACTAGTTTGGTGTACATGAGATGTGGATGCACTTGTCTTGCCCAAATGAAAGGTAGGTTAACTCCTTCTAGTACTTTTTACCCATAACTACAGTTCCTTTTTTTTTTTTAAAGAAAAAAAGCCTATTACCATTTGCCCAGAAATCCTAAGTATAAGAACTCTGTGATCTTCATACAAGGTTTCCAGTTGAATGGCTTTGTCCAAAGATGAAGAAGGAGAGAAATACAAACTTTAACTGGTGCATCTAAAACACTATATTTCAGCTAGATTGTACACAGTATTTTGTCCCCCAGTGCTGTTTTTCATTCCCATATTTACCTTCCAGGTCTCAAAGACCTAATGCTTAGCAAGTGAATACCAGCTTCTCTGAGATCATAACCCATTCAAACCTCCAAACCACATTTCTGACCCATACGTGTTGTGCTTTTGAAATCTGAGGCCCCCTCCAAAACTCAGGATTACAGCAGCAGAATACAGAATTCAAGGAAGAACCAATAACTCCATTTATTACATGTCTGTTAATCATGGTATGAATTCATGTCATTTAGGATTTTTTTTACTCCACTGGTGATTCTGGGAGCGCATAATTCACAAGCCCTGGTTAACAAGTGGAATAGAGCCTGAGGAGAGAAGGTAGGCGTGGCCCCCTACAGCTAATTTGCTCTGAGGGAGTACTCGGTCCCTCTATGCCCAGGCTAGAACAAGCCAAGCAGAGTCAACTTATCTATCCTGTGAAACAAGCATCCATCACCAGAATACAAGACAGTAAATTGGAGAGCATGAGAGGGTATCATTTTGCAGAAGTTGATAGCCAATGAGGTCATGAGTGGGATATTATATCCGTGAACTTGACAGGGTGATGACCAAAAGGCCAACCCCTCCCTAGTCATTAAGAATTTGACTTTCCTTAGCCACAAATGTCTGAATCACTCTCGTGACGCAAAGTGGAGCCTATCCCATCTCAGAGACAGCTCCGACTGAGTCAGGCTGGGATTAGCATGCATCCTTTACTCCTACCAGCGCTCTTCTGCCGAGGCACAGCTGCCACCGTTCCCTGTCCAGACACCCCATGCATACACATGCTCCTAGTGGTTTTTCTGCTCCTTGGGGAATTGGTCTTTTTTCTTTCTTTCCTCCTGGTATCTGACTGTGCTTCCTGTCAGCTGGGTTACCCATTATAAAACCCGACTGAGTAGACTTACGTGAATAATGGATTTTGTGTCTGAGCGGACAAACTAAAAAGCCGGAGATTAAAAAAAAATCCCTTTTAGGTCAATCCAAAGTGATAACGTTTTGGGGAGCTGGCACAAGATTTTAAAAAACAGTTGTTCGAGGTTGACCAAAGCATCACACTCAACCAAAAGTGAAAGAAATTATCATTTAAATTTGGGGCTGTTTAACCCTTTTCTAAAAGATGTTTTATTTATGAGTTTGATGTGTTGATTTAATGTTGAAACATTTCCTTTAGAAAGTATTTGTAAAAGAAACATTTAGACAGTTACAGAAGTGTTTTCCCTTTTGTTTTTGAATAAAACTATTTACAAAATGTATCTAACGAAAATCTGCAAGTCGTCATCCCAAAACTGCACTTTTCAGCAAACATTCTTTCCTAAAAAAAGTTTCCATCTAAATCTTCATGTTTCCTTTAGAGAATTTTTCTTTCATAAATCAGTACTGATAGCCAGAAAGACACCAGCCAAAGAGCTTCAACAAGAATGAGACTCATCAGTTACTGTGAATGGTTGAATAATAACCTATATTTTCAAGGTCCTGTCTGTCTCTGGTTTAGAGGCCCTACCCTATATCCTCAGGATTCCTATATCCTGAGGATATAGGTCAATTTTTCAGATCTGCTCAGAATTTTGACTGAAGTTTTGACTATACATCACCTTGAAACACAGACCAAAGTTACTTAAAATCTGGCATCGAAACAGCAAGATACCTAACACTATTGCATATCTGTCAGGCAGCACAGCGAGCCAATTCCCACCTCGTGTTCCCCAGCTCAGCTGTAGTCCCTAACAGCTACCTGACTTCTTATATCAGGTTGCTGCTTGGCTGGTGCTGTCTGGCTTTGCCCTACAGCAAGCCCCCTGGCACAGGTGTGCCTGCCTCTTCCCATAGCGGGCAACAGGGAGTCTTTGGAGAACATCTTCTTCTTGTGTGGACCCTGCAGGTCTCTCTCAGTGCCTCCTGTGCCATAGCAGTGCCACTTGGAAGTGCTTGATTCAGGACAGAGGCAATGCAGACAGCAACACCTGAAGCTGAGGTTGCTTGTCACTTCCCATTTCATTTGGACATGATTTTGCAAAACTCTTCTCTGCAACATCTGACATTTTTGGCGATGTCTGTCCCCTCCACCTCCCAGCAAATGGGAAAGAGTAGGATGACAGAAATTCTTAACAAAGGACGGATGGTTCTAACACTGAGGAAACAATCCTTCCCATCCCCCCACCCCAGTTGTTTTAAGACGCTGGTGAATGCTTTTAGCTGAAAATTCACACCTCTGGCATGTAAGATTTCACCCTGAATGACCGGATTTAAATTTGTTGGTGTCAGAAACAACTGAAAGTGGATTTAGGGCAGTAAGAAGCAGGCAACCTTAACAAGCATAGCTTGCTGTGCCACCTTTTAATAAAATATTATCTGTCATCAAAATTAGCCAACTCTCTTAAAAATTCAGGCTTTGTGGTCTTATTTTTCTGCTCCCCCGCAGCCTGCTCCTAGGCTCCAACTGTATCCATGTATAATCTATGGTTGTTGTGCAGAATCGAGTTACTATTCTTTGAATTATAATCCTTTTAAACAAGGTTAGAGATTTCTCCTGGGCCAGCTGCCACTTTCCTCTGCCATTTGTATTTATGACATGATCATGATGGACCTGGTATACCATAGCTGGCATAACCTGTATCATCATTTGCACTCTGACAAACTGTGTGAAAAATGCTACAGATGCAGAAAAGTTGGTGCTTTACACATGGGCTGGGCAATCAGTTTGCGCAGGTGTCAAGGACTGTCAGAGGGACAGGGAGGAGGAAACCGCACCCTTGCGACTATGATCACAAGCCCTAGGTGACCCAGAAGACTCTCAGTGATGGACAGTAATGAGGAAAAGAAAGAGAACTAGTAATTCTGGGAGGAGGTGCGCAGTGGGGAGAGAGAGTAACAGCAGGGAAGCAATGCAGTGAAAAAATGAGCAAGACGAAGGGGAGGAAACAGCAGAGAAACTGAGCGAAATAAACATGAAATGGGGGAAAGAAACAAGAACAGGGAAAGGCAGACAGCACAAGACGGGAAGGGAAGATCACTGAGAAGTGTTTATACAGGTAGATGCACCAGAAGCCAGGACACTGGAGTGAATCCCAAACAGCTGTCATGGAGGAACCTGCGGCACATCCACACTGCTGGAGAAGACTGAGAACAGCAAAGGGTCTCACCGTGAATTTCTTGTAGAGCTCATAAGTGAGGAGAGGGTTGGGCAGTTCCCTGAAGTACAGCTTGCAGAGCGACCCCACGCAGTGGATGTCCTGGAGGTAAACTTCCCTTGTCAGATCTGGGCATTGGTCAGAAACAAACTCTTGTCTGAAACAATATGGAGACATAACAACGTAGGAGAATAAGAGCTGTAGCATCCCAGTACTCCACCCTAAGTACTCTTTTACAGCTAGAGGAAAAAACAAACTGGAAAGCAGAGATGTCTCTGCAGCCCAGCCCAGATTGTCTCCTGGGATCAGGCCCCGAGGTTTCAGCTAGTCTCTGGTTTCCATAACATAGTCCCATGAGTGGACCTCAAACTAATATAAAGAGATTGCTTTGTCTTGAAGTGAGAGAGAACAACTCAGCATTTGTGCTGCGACCCTCCAGGCCTTTCCCATTAATAGATGCAGAGGGAGATTTTTTTTCTTTGTCGTGGACTAATCCCTGAAACATTGCATTTCCCTGTTACCAGCTTCAGAGACAGTTTCTCTTCTGCATCAATGTAGATCTCTGTTGGCCCCAATCTATGCCTGAGGGTCTAACAGTGAAAAGGTACAAAGCAGTGTCACCGAATCCCTCTGGCACTCAGACAGTTGTCCTTACCTCAGCTTTTGTATGTTAGATGTCACTCCTGAGAGGCGGTAGATCCCATCCACAATGCCATGAGTCTCAATGAACTCCGCACAGCTCTTCAGCACGTAGGGGACTAGGAGAGGAAGGCAAGGCAAGATGCCCAATGAAGACACACTGAGAACTTCCACAAGTCACCACAGAGGAGACAGTTTCATGAAACAGCAGCAGAGGCTCTCTGCAGATGCAGGGAAGTGCAAAGCAATGGGAGAAATACAGGGCAAACCAAAAATAAACTCCACAAAGTGCCCGTAGCCAATTTGCAGAGTGAGGATATGCTATGGTTGGGCCATGCCACGCTCATTGCCATATGACAATGACTGAGCCTGAAGTCACAGAAACATTGTGGGAAGAAAGGTAGCATTTCTCTCTCTCCCTTTTTCTTTTCTTTCCAGAAAAAGAGGTAATTTCATTCTAATTGAAAGCATGAGGTAAAGCATGAGGTCCTGGGAACCTCCCCCCTCCCCAAGATAGAGCTCCATCCTCGCTGAATCGTGCCAAAAGGTCTGATTGGCTTGGATAAAAATCAGAGAAGCATTCGCACTTCCATATAAGCCTATGTACCCACAGTTTAGTGCTCATAAACTCCCACAGAGGGGGTATAAAGTTCAAATATTGACTAGATCTGCACACTGACAAAATCTGACATTGGCTTCAAAGAACTCTATCAACATAACCAGCCGAAGACTTAACCAGCCTTAAAGCTGAGAAGAGCCTGAAGCACAACATTTACATCCAGACCTGGACCCAAAGCGTATGTTTATTTTTTCCCCATTATATAGGTATAGGAAACCCTCATCCTCTTGGTGAGACCAAGCCTCCCTGTCCCCAGTACTATAACAACCCTAGCTATAACAATAACAGTAAGAGAGCCCTTCCTTATTAGGTGCTAGAAACTGCTGTGTATTTAACGCAATGCTTCACACAGCCATAAGCACAAAAGTCAGTAAATGCAGAAGTTAAAGAAGTTCCCCGCTGTAATGCTGTGCATTCAGAAAGCTGTATGGAAGAAAACAGACTAAGCCACACATTTGACTGAAAAGCCAGGCATAGAAATTACTGCATCTTTGCAGTAACACCACAGAGATAATGCCTCTGGCTGGACCTTACTTGACTTCTTCCGCTTGAAGTTCAGGACCATAATGACATATTAACATGTGCTTCATCAGGTGGCATCCTAAGACAGCACTCCAAGGACAGCCTGAACAAAAAACAGCTGGTACATTGTTGTATTTCTCATGGGTGCCGCTGAGGCCAGAGCCAGCTCATGGCTGGACTTGCCCCTACCAAGCACAGGCTCTGGTGAGGAGGGATGGTGCCTACCTCAGTGACACGCTATTACTGAGCCCACTCAGTTAGGGAAGTGCTACCTTTCTGCTCCCAACTCTTACTGAGGGAGGTAAAGAGGTCCTTCTTGTGTGTCCCTTCTCTTCTCAGCGTGGCCAACCCAAATGGAGGAATACACAAAGTGCCAGTGATTACCTGGAAGCCTGAATGATCCAAACAGACTAATTCTCCTCAGTTAAAGGAGCCTCTTCAGAACAATAGGGAAAATTTGACTTTATGTTTTTTTGAGCAGGGACTCATAATGCAGGTACATTAGCCATGCTGTGTCACACTCAAAGCCCTTGGGCTGATTTTTAAGACCCTCAAGTTGTTGGGCTAAGACTAACAGCTGAGCTTCTGGCAGGGGCCCTAGCCTGCTACAACAATCTTCATGGGAAAACATGAAATTGCCAAGAGAACAGGTGAAGTCTACAGAGTCAAAGCTTTGTCCACAGCAGTTACAAAGCTATAGGATTCTCTCCTCAAGGACTTTTGAGGAGAAGGCACATCAGTGCCTTCCAGAAGGAACATGGGAAGCATTTCTTTCAGTACCTACAGCACCCACTTCCTAAGATGACTAGATGATGTGGAAGGAGACAGAGCAAAAGAAAAGTATGAAATTTCCTTAAAATCCTGCCAAGAAAAGCCCAAGTGACATATCAAGAAAGAGGACCTTCCTATCTCTGAGTAAGACCTGATTATCTGTAACTGCAGTAGGGAATTCAGATCATATGATGATGAGCATGCTAGAAATAAAAAAAAAAGAAAGGCAAATGACTTCAGGCCTCTTCTTCATTTCTGTCTGGTCAGGCTGTACCATCTTTGTGGCGGGAGCTATGCATACATGGCATATTAAGATTTCCTTCTTGGTAGGGGTCTCTGGGAATAAATCTAATGTAAACAGCAAAAATGAAAGTTAGGCAGATCCATGTTCACTTCAGATCCATTTGTGTGGGAGAATGGGTGAACTACTCCATGCCACCTGGAAAAAGAATTAACTGAACAGAAAACCTATTTGAGCAGGACAGCCACATGACAAGGTTTGTTTAAAAATTAAATAGTCTTTTGTATAGACAAACTTCATATGATGGTGCCTAGCTGTCACACAAATGAGGTCCGTGCCCACAGCACCCTTTATTAGATACTTTTTAAAACCTCAGTGTTAAGAATAAGCACACCAAATAAAAATGCATATACTGATGTTTGTTGTGACTAATTTGACCTCTTCAAAGTAAGACCATTTAAATCACACTTTGTTTTTTGCTGAGTTTTAAGTTTCCTTGGGTTAAATTAGCTCAAGAGGCCTCAGGCAGGTAAGCAAACTTCTTATACCAAAAACACAGAAGGCTAGATCCATCTGTTGAGGACTGGTAAGCAAAAAAAAGGGGCCTGAGGGGAATAACCTGTAGCAAACATAAAATTCAACCCATTTTTAAAAGTGGGTGAAGACTCCACAGCAGAGACAACCTTATAGACTGCAGATAGACAATATGCACTGAGCTCTGCAGATATCTCTTACTCCAGCCCTGCACTCTTCCCTGCTTTTCCAGCCCTGGGCTTCTCACATATCTCTGCCAGCGCCCTTCACTCATCATGTACATGATTTCCTGCCCTACCAGGTCTTTGGCTCTTATGAAGAGAAACAGCCAGTTATGCCAAAATGTGTGGCGGTTTTGTGATGTCAAAAAAAAAATCCCACATAGGACACATTTCACTCGCAAGCAAAATTACAGACTTTGACCTCAGATCCCTGGAGGTGAAGGGACTGCATCAGCTTCCTACGAAGCATGCCCCTAAATGCAGCACTTGTATGAAACTGGAGCACAATAAATGTTTTCTCTGAGCAGAACCTGCAGCTCTGAAATTCCTGAGCAGCTCTGATCTCCTACAAAGCTGAGTCTTTCGGGCACTTGGGGGAGGTGAGGTTAGAGTGGCAGTGAGCGGCTCTCTCCCACTTCCAGCCATCTCTGAGGCGGTTTGATTATTTCGGACGTGGCTTCCGATGAACCAAAACAAAAGCTGTGATCAACCCTAAATGTGGGGCGGTGCAGACTCTAGCATGCACTTTACAATGGGACTCTATCATCGGCATTACAGGGCACACGTAAATCACAGAGCTGGGTCTCTCCCAAAGGAAGATTGGACGTGGTGGGGATTTGTAGCAGGGGCTGTGCGTGTGTGTGCAGGCACCGAAAGGGGTGGGGGGTGGGGCTGTCCAATCTTGACACTTCTATAATTAAAACTGTGCTGGAGGCTTAGAATTTGGAAGAGGCAGCTGGTGTCACACAGACCCCGCTTGTTCTGCCAGACAGCCAAACTGTCCTCATTTAAAACTACAATAGAAACCAGATGGAGGAGGAGAAGAGATGGAGCAAGGCATCAGGCAGAAGGGAAATTGAGTTATAAACATACTGCACACAAAAGACAATACTTCTCTTCCCCTAGACAAAAATAAACCAGAAGGGCAGTCACAGTAACTCATTCCACTCTCACTGGATATCACCTCTGAGCTCAGCGTATGCAGACATTCACCTTCACCAGGGTCTTTTCCGTGACCACAGCTCATGCCACTTCCTTTACACGTGTGTGCGGCTCCTGCTAGGCCAGGTATCGCGCCTCCCTCTCCTCCCCTCCTGATCCCACGAGCTGCCAGTGCCAGCGATGTGCGCTGAGCCTCTCGCCTCCCAGCACTGCTGGGAAGGGGACATCTCTCCCTTCTCCTGTCCCTTCCCAGCCATGGCACCACCACCCACCAAACCTCCCCACCAGCAAGCAAGGTGCTCTCTCTTTGCCTGCCTGACAAAGGCTTCGTCTGGCGCAGGGCTGAGCATTTTGGATCAAAGCCAGGGAGACCTTTAAGCATGCACCTAACTAAATCACCAAGGATCCCTAGTAGGAGGGAACACTAGGAAGAGAGGGAGTCACCCCATCTAACGACCGGTGGGAGGATGGCCTCCTGGTCTCCCACCAAAGCCAGCAAAGAGTGAGAAAGACCCTGGTCCAACAGGAGGTGCAAGCAATGCCCTGTAGCCTTCAGTGCCGCCTTCCAGAAGAAACTTTTAGTCTCCATGGGCTACAGAAGGACCCTAGGGAGAAGGTTGCTAAGTCAGCCACCCAAACCAGTCAGGGTGAATACTGTCCAGTAAGACTGTGTTTAAAGTTAGCTAACGCGGACTGAGTCATGTATTCAGGGTACGCTGGACTGAACTGGACTGAATAGCAGCAGGCTTCATTTTTGCCTTTATCCTTCTGTTGTTATCTCAGAAGGCTCCTTGCAAGGATAAAAATTAGTGACAGAGCTACTCAGGTCCTCCTTAGTGGTTGATTTATGCCACATGGAGGAGGTTTCACATCCTCTCTAATTTTATTTTAATTTTAGTTCAAGTAATGGGAAGATAAATGCAGACCTTTCATTTCACCTGAAACATCAACTTTTTGATGTTTGACTTGCAGGAAATAGTTTGGGGGTTTTTTTTTAATTTCTCCCAAAAATTAATCCTGTGCCATAAAAAAAGTTGTGGGCATTTTTATTTCACCATTTTGGTTTTGTTACATGTTAGTATTTTTTTTAATTGTCTTCCATTGCCCTCAATAGTAGTGCATGCTTCCTATCATGCTATGTCAATAGCATGACAATAAAGGTCAAAATAGTCTCTTGTTTCAATTTAAATGACTAAATTAGGAAATATTTCCTCCTAAAAAATAAGTGTTTCAGTCTGTACTAAGCAAGAGCTGTTACTTTGTACAAACAAAAATAACAAAACAGTACACATTTTGGAACATACTAATATATTAACTTGGCCTCCTAATCACAGGAAAGGAATAGCATTGTATAAACGGCAAGATACTTGAGAGTCAGAATCTCTGATGTGACATTTTTCTGCATTTCCTTATGCTTCCTACTTTAAATCGCAAATTTTAATGCTGATTCACTAGATTTCTTTTTTTTTTTTTTTTTTTTTTGTCTGATCTTGTCTGATTTTTACTAGGCATAAGGTTGGCTGAGAAACAGATTCCAGAGGAGATCAAACTGTGCTCTCCTCCCTGCAGCTTGCCCAAGCCCTGGTCCAGCATGGCAGTCACAATTCCAGTTTGCCTCCCAATGCATAGCCCTAACCCATTGCAGCTAAGGATAAATCCTGCCTTGCCCCCAGGTATCATCTCCTTTGCCCTCCACCATCTCCTTTTTAGCAGTGGCCAGGGATGGAAAGGACCACAGCATCCGAAATTGCTGCAGAGGATCTCTCCTGCTCAGAGATGCAGTAGGCAGAGCTGGGGATGGGGAGGGTTTGCCCTGCCTGGACATAACTGCTACAAGGACAAACAGAGGGCTTTAGTCTCCAGGATGTCTATGCATACTTTTCACCAGCACTAAATTCATTTTACAGAAGAAAAAATAAACTGCCTCACCATCAAATTCCAATGTTTAGTTTGGCTGTTAGCGCTGAGCTACCACAACCCCCCTATGCACACACACACCTGTGTTTGAATAGCATGAGATAGCTAAACAACACCAAACAGGCTTAAAAACAAATCACCTTGTTAGAATCCTCCTCGCCTCTTCCCCCTTAGCTGCCATAAACACAGGTAAAAAAAGACAAATAGCTGGCGCCAAGGTGATCCTGTCTGCATGGACAGCACAACTGAATCACCATACGAGTCACAGGCTTCATTTTTTTTTCTCCCTCTACTTCTGTGGGAAACGTCTCTGCAATGTCATGAAGGTTAGCACAACAGTCCTGTTCCCTGCGATGAAAGCACCATCCTGAACGCAGTTGCGATTCTCCTGGGCAAAGACGTAGGAAAAACAGATCTTGAATCTGTCAGATGCCATCACCCTCCATGGCCTGAGCGGGAAGTGGAAACGCTGAGCACTGTTTGGGATGTGGCACACTCATTTCAAGCAAATGCATTTCAACACAGCCTGCAGGCCCAGTGTGAGTTTGAATGAAGTCAATGGCACCACTATCAAGGGATTTTTTTTCCCATTGATATTATACCCAGCTCACATCTCAAATATCTAAATAAGACATGTAGGAACACCTGATTTTCCAGAGCAGATCTGACAACTGTGATGTTCCAGGCAGAAATGAAAGAGCCCGTGGCAGACCTGGCCAGCTCACCGACAACACACATCAAAGAAAGCCTAAGAGAAAGCACTGCACAAGCAGACATTGAATGCTGACTCTCAACCCTGGAGGTCACCATGCCCCTCTGAAATGTGACAAGTACCTTGACATAGCTGGCAGATTCTGTCATGCAGGCACTTTTGAAAAGAGGTTGTACTAAATACTAGAATAATTTTGTTAGGAAAACATCCTGCTGTGGGTTTCCTGCAAAAAAAGACCAGATAACCGAACAGGATATCTCCACTCCTAACTTTTATGACTCTCTGGTACAGCCACCTCGGAAAACAGTGGCTTAGGTTCTGCAGGGCAGGTCAATGAGCTGTGCACGTCCTCAGTTAGCCATTTGAATCCTAACAACTCTGATCCACAGCAGATTAGGGTGTATATTGTACAGCGTTTTGTTCACTACAGCACAGGCAATTGGGGTAATTAATTCTGGAGGTAGGAATAATGGGACAATTTATGCTGTCTCAGAAAAGGGACTCGGGTATAAGTATAGAAAAGATCAGAATAGTTTTGAAGCTGCATATAATGAATTGACCTCCATCTGGGTAAATGCCTAGATACTATGAGGATAAGCAGGCTGTGAGACAGGAATTCTGCCATTAACCTCGTTTCTGACAACACATACTAAAAACACTGCCAAATCCAAAGGCTGCATCAGCGCTGATGGAGCGCAGGACTGAGCGGGGCAATGCCGACGCTGCAGCTCAAGGGATCCGGGAGAAGCAGCCTGCAAGGGAAGAGTGCAGGTAAGCGTTGAGCACTGGGACGGACGGCCAGTGATGTAGGCTCCGTTTGAAGTCTCTTGAGTGCCCATTGCCTTTCATCCAGATCAATAAACAAGCTTATGGACTGCAGGTGTCACACTGTATCATGTTTTCCTTCCTTTCTCCGCTCTCTTCTTAAGCATGGACACCAATGTAAGCCATGCTAACCTACTTAACTGTTGGCAACAAAGCAAGGAAAATATATGGACTTCAGAAGTTTTTTCCTCCTCTCAACAGATTTTGACCTATATGTTTTCATTTACCAGGGCTTCAGAAGCAAGTTAGAAAACAAACAGTGCACAGTCTCCATCTTTTACCTGAGCCTGCTAGCTGATGCAGACTTGCTCAGTTTCTTACAGTCCCAAAATTACTCTAGAGGTGACTTGTAAGCTATTACACCCATTTCTTGACTGTAAAAAGTGTGTAGAAACCAACATCTCCCTTGACACATGGGAACTCTTACACGGGATTCTTAGGATCCCAGAATCTGTAGAAAGGCAATTTCAAGGGGATCAACGCATACTCCCTACCTGGCTGTCAGTGTTAGCTTGTTCCTTATTCCTGTTCGACTTGGACTTTAGTGTGCCAGGCAACAGGGATTCCAGGTTTCTCTTTATAAGGAAGCCTTTGGGGCTGTTAGAAAGAAATTCTGGGTGCTTAGATCTTGACATGCATCTGAAAAACACCAGCTACTAGTTAAAGAGTTTTTAAGTCCTTTGTACTGTGCCTTTCACAAACACCACCTCCATACACTGAAATCTATAGCAATCTCTATAGGATATAGAATTTGTCTCTAGTTTCTGTGCTGTTCTGTCATGCTATCTCACTGTTAGACAGATCCTTCATCCACTTTCATAGTGATGGCATGCTGGTGACAAAGAAGCAACTAATTCCCAAATAGATGCTCTTGGGAGGCTTCAGGAAAAATTATGCTGCTGTTATCCTGCTGGTGAAGAGACAGAGTGAAGCGAGGAGCTGGGCAGTTGTCTCATGAGCTCCGGTGCTGCAGCAAGGTGAGCTTTTCTGCAGTTCTCTCTGCGGTTCTTTCCCAGGAAATCATTGTTGTCCCTTTGAATGTGCAAGGGTAGGCTGGAGGTCCGTCAGCACTGATGGTTCTCCTTCTACGCTTGCTGCACAGCAAGTCAGTTACAAGCGTATATGACAGACATTCCCAAGCTTTAAAGCACACATCCAACTGTGCCAGCTAATGCAGAATGGCAGTGCCAATGAGCTCAGGTGTGTGAAAGGGAGAGCAGGGGCCAATCACCCCAGTGAGAGCCCAGGTTAATGTTTGGTAGCAAGGTACAAAGTAACTGAGAAGCTGGTCCTGACCCAAGCTCTTATATGGATGAAAAATTGCATGGCTGAATCTCACAGCACATATTTATCTTTTCTCTTCTTTTTATTTTGCCCTCTGTCACACTGATGGACCGATGCAGCCTGACACTAGATTATGCAGCAATGTTCTTTCATTCAGGCCTCTCACTGATCTGGCCTCTAGGGCTCTCCTAGTGAGAAGTGGATACGGCAATTTCCAGAGGTTATTCCAAATGGGCTGTTTTATGGATAGTCAACAACTTAGGGCAAAGAGCAGGGAAAATTGCTGAGGATCATTATATATCACAGACAGACAGATGAGGAGCCTAAATACAAACCCGTAAAGGCTGCAAATGAGAAGTGAAAGGCAAATGAAAACAGACTTTTGAGAAAAAGTAAATAAGGCTTTATGATGTCAATCTGATTGAAAACAAACATGCGAAGGCACTAGCAATAATCAGTCATTATAGTTTGAAGCCAAGCAGCACAAAATCCAATCCATCTTTGCTCAGTTGCTGAGCATATATTTAGATTGAGTGTTTTCATTGCAAGGCTGTCTGGGCCTGACCCAAAGAACCGCACTCATACAAAAAATCCCATTGAATTCAGCAGTATTTTCCACAAGAGAAAAAAAAAATCTGTTTGTTCTACCCTCTCTTAGCTCTTACTGTGGCGTGCAATTACTAGCAAATGAGGTGAATGATAGAAGCATTTTCACCAGCTTTACAGGAGCATAAAATGATGGCGTGAGGTTCAACACAGAGTGGAGAATTAAGACTGCTGCTGGCAGTGGAAGATCACCTAGAAATGCTCCTCCCAACCCTGCTCAGGGGAGGTTGAAAACAAGTCAGTCTTTATTTGAAGAGGATTAAGCTGTGGGTGACTCGGATTGCTGTTTGTCTGGTGAAACGAGGTGCTATTCTATCCACCCTAAGTAATGCCCAGGACATATGATTGCCACAGCCTGTGGGCTCAGTTTCTGTGTCTGAGCAGCATGGAGAAGATTCTGCCAGAAGCAGCACCTGGTCAGACACACATACCGCTATACATAAATAAATGTGTATCTATGTATATATCAACATATATGTGTGTGTGCATACATATACATATATGCATGTATTTTTACATATACAATTATATTCATTTATGTATGTATATATGTGTGTGTAAGAGGTTTCATGTGCAATACCAGGAAATTCTTCTGAGAGAAATAGCTTTTTTTTAAACGAGGTGTCAATCAAAGCCTAATACCTAAAGGTGGTATTTACAGAGTCAAAAGCTGCAAAAGTCTTGCTAGGCTGATGTCATAGGTCTAGGGGGATACATCACTACATGCTGGTGCTCTTGCTTGTTGAAGCTTGCTCAGCCAGCCAGAGAGTAAGCCATTGCCACAGACATTTTCCATGCTCTCCTGTCCCAGGCAAAGGGCATTTAGCTACTGCGTTGCCCTGTATGTTGCTACTGTGCTGAAGGCCTTTCTGGTTGAAGTACTTACTCTCAGCCAAGGAAAGCTGTTGTTTGAGGGGTGAATTCCTTAAGCATGCATGGATTTCTACATCAGCAAGTCCAGAACCAGTCTCAGTGGACTGGTTTGACTCAGTAGCTTAGTTAAGAAGGGTAGCCCATGGGATATGGGTCATTTTGGCTACACCTTTTCATCTCCAGAGGCTGCAGTCCTCTAAAGTGTACCTTACAGCCTTGATCGCAGAGATTGTATTTTCCTTTCCATAAACCCAGGGATGGTAAAGAGGTCTAAAAGAGGCTGCTGAGCCGCCTGGCTTCAACATCTGGATGTGGTGCTGCACCTTCAGGGTTTCTTTCAGAGACAGCAGGGAATACAGCACTGCTCCATCTGCCAGCCTTGTGGCAGATCAACACTTCGCATATGTTGCAAGAGGGCAGCTCGCTCGCTCTCCAAAGCCTGCCAAGGACAGCAGAGGAGGCAGAACAGCATTTACAGATGGTGTCACACAGCCTCCCAGCCTTCTAGAGGCTGATGCTGGGCTGGGATTGTTTAGAAGAAAATATTTCCTGCCCTGCTGTTGGTGTCTACCTCCACCCCAGGATGTCGGCACATAACTACTGAGATGCACCCAGAGCATACGGCATGGTTTCTCCAAGGCTGACCTGCAAGGACTGTACCCCTGCAACTGCCTGGCAGAGGGGTAAGGGGATCAGAAACAGAAACTAGTTCTGTCAGAAGGTCAGTGATGAAAGGAGGCACGATATGGCTTTTACAGGCCCTAATAAAAGAGGAAAAGAAACAAAGCTGAATAAAATATTACAGCATGATGCAATCTTCTTATTCCCCAAACAGGCTTCTATCCCCTAACGTAGTAGGGACAAGTCAGGAGAGATATCTATCTGCATGCTACTCCTCTTTTCTGCCTCCAGCAGGAGCAGTTGTCCCCATGACTTTTCTCCCACACAGAAAATCCCCCAGTTCCACATGGGATACAAGCCTCCCTCTCCCTTCATCTCTCAATAAATGTGCGTGCCAGGGGTTATCAAGCTGAGGGTCATTCCCAGTGTTAACAATGGAAAAAAAAGCAAAATCCAGCTGTTACTAAAGTAGTAAATCTAGTCACTTTGCAATTGCACTCCTTGGTTTCCAAGCCCCCCAACGGATTCCTGATACATTCCATATTTTGCTCTTTATTTTGTTTTCCATTTGGCAAAGGACAGGCTGCAAACCAGTGTGAAGAAAAACAACTTCCCCCCCCCCCCTTT
>NW_008794088.1:2044455-2073001 GCF_000699145.1 Aptenodytes forsteri
CCAAAACCCCTGCCCCCCCCCCCTTTCTTTTTTCTTTTTTCACTGTGCTATCTCTGCTCCAAGTCAGGCCAGGTAGTGCTTATCATTTCCTCTGCACTGCAAACACCAGCGTGCATGCGTTTCCTGACGGCGAGTCCTAAAGCGCAAGCTGACATTGTTTTCAAGGCCCCCCTCTCTTGGAGGCAGGAGCAGCTCTGCCGCACAGCGCTTCCTGTTGATGTCAGGCCCCTCTTCCTCCCAAAGCAAACGGGCTTCCTGCCGGCATCTGTGTCCTTTTCCATGAGGACTAGCAGGAGCCATTTTCCTACACAGCGGCCAGGGGCGGGGAGGGGGGAAAAGGTAGTGGAGACAGGGATGTAACGGGGAGGAGCAGGGGTGGATGGATTTTTTCCCTGGCGATGTTGACAAACATCTGGGGCCCCTCTCAATGAGGAGGAGAGAAAAGAGATAAGAGGTCAAAACAATAGAGCTATGTCTCAGGGATGCTGGTATTTGCAAGTACCAGAGAAATTACTTATTAGCAGAGAACATCAGAGACTAATTACAGCTGCCGATTTCCCACTGCTAAGGAATGTAAGCTCACAAAAGAAAAGCTATAGCAATGGCCCCCGTGCTCCAGTGGTGCTGTCATAAGCTGTGAGAGATGCCAAGACCTTTACACCAGACCATTGCCTTCGTTTTTATTCTTTCAAATGGAGGAATCTCTACTGCTGCCAGCACTGTTTCATCAACAGTGGAGAAACTGGATGATGATTGCAGAACACAGCTTGCGCCAAGCTGAAGCACTTCAGCTCCACAGACTGCCATTGCATGAGCCACTGCCCCAGCAGAGAAGGGAAAACCTAACCAGACACCATTTCGGACCTCCCCACAGTCCATGGCATTCAAGGTTTGCATCTGTCCCATTAGAGAAGGTGATGGGCTCGTCCCAGCTCTCACCAGGAGATTATCAGTTTGCTGCACAGTGTAAGAAACAGCCCGGGAACGTGTGATTGCAGGCTCCGTCGTGGTGGGGACACACAGCGTGAGGAGCATGAGGAGCACAGCCAGCCGTGGAAGCGGCGTTGCCTGCCCTCCACAGCGTTTCAGCCACGTGGCTCCCATGGCCTCCAGCACAGGGCAAGGAGCTGGCTCGCATTAGGACATGTTCCCCTGCAAGCAGAGGTTTTCTCTACCTCGGGAATGACCAGGGAAATAGAGTCCCCCAGCATTTTCTATATCACACCTAAAACTATGGCCAAAATGGGTGGAGTGGGGAGGGGGTTTACTAAGGCAATAACCAAACAGGTTATTAGGTCCCCTAGCAATAACCAAAGCAGGACCTGTCCTTAGAGTGTCAACTACTGCTCCTAATCGTCCTCTGGGGATGAGTTTCACATGTATTTCAATATTGTTATAATGTAATTTTCTCCTCCGTTTCCTACCTGTTGCCTGGTTACCTTCCTGTGTCACTGTAGGAACTAAGCAAAGGGTTACAATTCCAATCTCCGGGTGTAAATTGCCACAGACGCTGACAAAATTACTCCAGCTTTATACAACTGTAGCCAGCAGCAGATGTGGCCCCAAGTCTGGCAGAGCCAGCGGAGTTGCAAGGGAGTGAACTGGGGCTTAGTTTTCCTCACAAGCAGAAATTCTTACTCAAGGTGTAATTGCAAAATCTTGACGGTTGGTGCGGGTGTAAGATGCAAAGGAAAAAAGCCCACCTACATTCTCACAGCAGAAGTTGGCCAGGGCCGCTGGAATTCGCAGCGCTTAGGCGACGTTTAGGCAAGCATTCCCGGCTGCAGAAGATGTGCCCTGCATGGCTAAACTCAGCTGGAGCTGTGCCGCTGCTCATACATGAGAGCAGGACGGGGAACCGGGAGAGGAGACCTCCCCGCACTTTTTAGGGAGCTCCAACCTCCACGGTGCCAGTGGCTTTTCTGGAAGATGCCTAGCAGCTGGCAGTGCCAGCTAAAACTCATGAGCGCTTTGCAGGATGGGACCCCATTTCCAAAGCTGCTCTGGGAGCAAAACCGCACTTTGACGAAGGAGCGTGCGAGAGAAACAGGCTCCACCAAGCTCACATTTTCCTGTCGCGCTCTCCCGCTCTTTTAGTACGGCTTGCTATTCGTGAATGAATTACCTCAATCCCTCTTAAGCAATGTACTGACCAGGAAAAGGGCGTGGGGATTATTAATGGAAAAATCCTTGAATCTTTTAGCCCTGTAGCATGGCTACAGTTACAAGGAAAACAGGATACCACGCTGAATATGGGGAGGAGGAAGAGAAAAGGAGCAGAAACTCTAACGATCTACAGAGACTGACTGGCAAGGAAGAACAAAGTGGCGGTGGTAAATAGGCACAGCTGTCCCGAATTACCAGGAGAGAAACGAACGTGCACAATAGCGGTCTGCACGGGGTGCAAATACCACCGAGGGAAAGGGCTTGTTCTGGATGGTCAAGGGGTTGTAACTAGGAGTGACTGAATGAAATTATGAGGGGAAATTTAGGTTGAACGGTAGGAAAAACCTCCTAAGAGTGAGATATAGTATCACGCTGTAGAATTGCCTTCTCAAGGGAGGGGGTGGGAGCCACGCTGCCTGGATATTTAAAATTAGACAGGAGATTGCTCTGAGGGGAACGGTCCTGCATGGGCCACTGTGACAAAGACAAAACAATCTTGCTGGCCTTCCCATGTTGTTATCAGGCGATGCCTTTTAAGCCACAGTGAGATCCCCTGGAAGAGCTTGCTGTGTTAATTATAAAGGAAAGCATATAGTGCCAGCACTCACTACAACAAGGGACAACCGCAACCAGCAGCTGGAGTTTAAATTGGATACTGAAGTATGCGGGAAGAAAGGCTACTTGAAAATCTTCCAGCAGCATGATTTTCCAGTGGGAAAGTGTGCATTTCACAGAAAGAAAATGTTTCACCGGAGTGCAGGGATTCAGTTCGATTTTTCAACCAAAGAAACACTCCAATATATTGTTTCTAGAAGGTGAAATATGTTCACTTCCATATCATTATTTTCAACGTAGTATAACCTTTTGAGAATTTTTATATATGGGAAGTTTCTACTCTTTTATTCCGACTCCAGATAAAAGGAAGTCTTGCGGTAGGGGAAGATGGAGCACGGTGCAAAACAGGAACCAGCTCTAATGGGTATCAAGTGATATCATCAATGACGGGCTAGTGTTTGCTCCTCTCTGTACACTTCTGAGGATGGCAGCACCATTCCTTGCAAGCTGAAGCCCAGAATATTGTGTGTTTCTCATCAATGAACGAGAGAAAAAGGAGGTGAGTGTCCTAGGGTTTGCTTTTCAACCCTCGGGACACAAAAAAAACTCATTTGAAATCTTGCTTGTATCTCACGTCCCCCATTGTGAGGGTAAAACCCCAGCACAGTCTCACAGAATATGCTTTGCTTCCATCAGCAAAAATCTAACCCCTTGGCAAGGAGTAATGAATTAACAGAGGATGAGTATCGTTCTCATCCCATAGGTGCAAAAAATGAGAAACAGGAATGAGTTGGCAGCCTGAGGTCATGCAATGAGTTAGTGGAAGAGCTAAGGTTAGAGCCCACGGCTTTGACTCCCGCTCTGTAACTAAACCACACGGCCAGTTTTCTTGTATCTGAACTCCTGGTAAATAGAAACTTAACTTCAAAAGTTCAGAAGTTGGTAAAACACGCAGAGATTGCAACTGGCTTATCAGAATCACTGACCCAGAGAGCCGAGTTGAAAATCTCACACAGATGTGTTTTTCTGGGAGAGACTCAATTCTTCCCAGGCTTCTACCAAACCAGAAAGACCCTCCCTACCCAAACTTCTAGCCAAAATCTGGACACACGGACTAAAACCTCAGAAGGAGATTTGAGTCAGAGATCGACGATCAGATTCCTGGAGCAACCTTTTGGGTTGGTTGTGCTAAAAGTTAGCCTTGTACCAAAAGACCAGACTTCAGTACCCCTGCGCCTGGGAATGTTTGGAACTGGATCCACGGTTTGTGGCTTGGTCTCACTTCTAATTCTTTTCTTTTTTTTCCTCTTCAGTGGTTCTCTCATAACTAAATACCACAATAATGGCAAGAAGCTACCCAGAGGCCATCTGGGGAGAAACTGCATTATTTCTGATCATTTCAGGGAAGGGAGGTTGGTGGGGGGTGGGAGGGGAGGCCTGAATTCACTGGAAAAGATGTCCTGTCTGTTCACAGATCAGTTATACCAAACTTCTTGCATTCCCTGTCTTCTGACTTCTTCCATCTCCTCAACTATCCGTTGGTTTCCTTCCTTTACCTTTCATTTTCATTTCACAGGGCACTCAGTTTTCAGCATAATTTTCTTCCCATGGAGACCAAACTCAAGCCCCACCTTTGGGACCTGGACCGAGGTTTAAAATCCCTCCCCAGCAAAAAGGCACTTAGATCTGGCATTTACGATTCATGCCCATATCTTCCAACCGCAGCTCTAAACTGGATCAAAGACTTTTGTTCCTAGCTTTAGTTCCCAGCTTTTGTTCCCTTCTCTGTTCCCTTGAAATGTCAGCAAACATGATGGCTTTGTTGATGCCATCAGGGTGGTCTGACCGCTTCCCACGCTGGGCATGCAGATTGGGTAGCCGTGGAGCAGTCAGCAATTCACTGGGTATCTCCTCTAGGATGTTGTTGTTCCTCACACCAAGGCAGTGGCCTGAAGCAGCAACACTGCCATGAAATCAACAGAAAACAAATCCACCTCCAGCTGCCCTGGCTTGCGCAGGGACATGCAGACTATTTGTTCCAAACCAGCAGCTGCCGATGCTGCCAGGAGGACAAGAAACCATGCTGGGAATTCAGGGCTCTCCTCAGATACTGGGATGGATATCCACCCCTTCAGACATTCCCCGCTTTGTCTGGAGGAAGACTCAAAATACATGTGTTACTGCTGCCTCCTGAGCCAACAGACTGCAAGGCTGTCAGAGCTCACAGCCCTCACAGCTGTTCTAGCTCTCTGCTGACTCTCAAGTCCAAGTGGGGGGACAAAGGTATGTCCTACCCCAGACACCTCCTGTCACCTCCCCAGACGCTCCTGGAGCCGCTCTGAGATGACCTGGGACCTCCCTGGCTACTGGCTGTTCCTTGGTCAGCGCTGGCTGCACTGCAGGGTAGGGGCAGACAGCACTGCCGGCCGCCCTGACCCGTGTTGTTCCCTGCAAGGTTATAGGAGAGCCTGTGCAGAGCCCAGCAGGCTCTGCCTGAGCAGTGGGAAATACCCACAAAATGTGTCTGCCTGCTGTCACAGCATCACAGGGCGGTTCGCAGGAGGGATGGGGAAAAAGATAGGCTATGAGTCAACTACCAACCACAGGCCACATTTCTCTGCCCCATCACAGGAACCACTTTTAGTCTGCACTGGCCAGTAAGGGTTGCTTTAGCATCACTCCTCTGCCCACCTGAAGTGTTTGTACCAAGGGGGCTCCTCAGGCCTTCCAGGACGTTTGTGCTGCTCTCTCTGCTTTGCCTGCCAATATGCTGCAAAATATCAGCCTTGGCTTCTCAGTTGTTCTGAAATACTGTGCTTGGCTTCAGCCTGAAGAGCCCGAGTTGCGCTGCTCTACTGCACTTCCCTGGTAGCCATCATGTTAAGGATGTGATCGTATTTAGGAATGAGCTGAGGCTCCTCCTGTTCTCTGCTCTGCACCTCTCCAGTTCAGTCAATCTTTTCCTACCACAATGCTTTTTCCCACTGCTTATTACTAATTCATTTTCTCCAATTACAGCAGAAAAGGGCCCTGGCCAAAGAGGAATTCTGCAGCATGTCTCAAAAAAGATCATATTTGTCTGCAGCTTGGCTTCATTTAAGGAAGGTCATTCTGTGGTCAAGCACTCTCAAAACAGACAATGCCATGCCTCCAGGTCTCCAGAACCTCCCATCCAGGCACTGTCATCGAAGCTTTCAACTGGAGTGCTCCTCTGATACATATCCAACCTCACCAATACTTTCTCAGCAGTCTGTCCCACAAGAGATTTAGGCCAACACAATCTACTTCTCTTGGAGTTGTTACTACCACCATCTTCAATGCCAACTGCAGTCATTACAACAGTGCTGTTGACAAATCCACCTAAAATCTGGTTCTTTTTTTCACTCTTGACACCAGTTGTGTCCTGGTGCATTCCTTGGATTTCCCTGGAGCTAATTCATGGCTTGCTTTTGGTGGTAACAGGGAAAGTGTGGGTGTCACAGAAGCACTTTGTCACAGGGGAGATTCGCAAGTACCCAAGTCACGTAGACATTGCTTTTGTTCTACTGTTTCGCCAACCTAAATCATAAGCCCCTTTATGGCTGGGAACACTTGCTGTATATGCAGATTTGAAGTACTTCCACACCAGTTGGCTGCAGCATCCCAGATTTATACTAGTGTCACTGAGGTCAGAAGCTGGCCCGGTGCCACGCAGCCTGTGCTTCTGGAGGAGCTCAATCACAAAAGGCAGCATGCTGAAATGGAGGCAAGGTGTCAGAGTGCTGCAAGGTGCTGGAAAAGCTCTTCAGAGCCACAGTAACAAAATGAAGACACCCTTACTCCGCCAGCACGTGAATCCCTTATACTTCTTGTGTCCCACTGTGAGAGACCCCATGTGTTGGAGCACTTGAAAGGACAGATGGGGTACCAAAAGCCACATGCTAGGGAAGGTCTGTGGTGCAACGTGCAGCCAAGGAGCATGTTCCTAAATGGATATCTTGGCTCGTACAGCCCTGCACCATCCAACTTTGCCACACAGCCCTGCACGTTCCCTTCTACTCCATAGCTTCATACACCAGAGAACAGCTGGGCAGGGGACAGCCCGTCAGGCCAGCTGTGCCTCTGGCCCACCTGAGCCGAGTAGGAAAGGGGGTGCAGGGAAACACACCTATATGAATGCATGAAGTGCAGACACAGCTGTCATGGAGTATACACCAATGCCCTGGTCCCCTGGGCACAGATGGTCCCATGCAGAGTTAGAGCCTGGTTTCACTGCATGCGCAGCACAGACACCTTTGTGCCTAGACACACATGCAGGATTCGGGCCATTCCAGGCTTTAGGATGGCTCTGGGTAGGGATGGGAGTCAGTTGTATGAATCCCGGACATAATGCACTACCCTTGATCTGAAATGCTGGGCATAATAATGGCATGATTTAGCAGCATAGCCTGGTTCATAACTGTCCCCTTGGTTGTGCAGTATGCAAGCAGACATTTGGGTGGATGATGTCTTGTTGGACTCGGGCTGGAAGGGGAGATGGCAAAGCGGGTGGGAGTCACAGTCAGGTGTATATCAACAAGCTTGTCCTGCTCAGAAGAAACAAAGGAAACATTGCAAAAGATAGTGACGTTCCCCGGGAATCCACTTTTGAATCTGGCTTGCCTGGCCGCGACCTGAGACTCCTTTATAAATCGCATCAGGAAGGCAGCACTGGCCAACAAAACACAACAGCTAATCATAAAATCCGAAGAATATCCATTATGTGCACAGCTAGTGACATTTTAAAGCCTATAATTTTTTGCATCTGTAGTCTCCTGGCCTGTAGTGTTCACTCTCCCTTTCCTTGGAGCCAAGCTAGAGACAGACTCAGATAAAAACCCTGCAGCTGAACACCCCGGATTTCAGGGAAATTGAACTCAGGCGTCTGTACTTCAAATTCAACCCTGATCAGAGCAATCTGAGAAGAACCAGTTCAAAATGAGCTGGGCTCCAGAAAGGCATCTTCGTCTCCCACTTTGGGCAGGAGACAGCAGAGGCCAGTGCCAGACCTCCAAAGTGTAATCCAAGCAGGCTCTTGAGGTATGCAAAACTCAGGTGCAACTCAAGTCAGCTTTGCAGACTTGCAGACCTTTGTAGACAACAGACACAAGGTCTTTTTATTCTGATTTCAGGTTTTGTTGGGGGAATTTCTTAACTTCAATTTAGTAGCACTAGGGTAACCTCCGTCCTCTTTTACACAACAGCCTGGGCACTCCTGACAGGAATCTTTACAGAGGGTTTGAAAAAGAGAATTGGAAAAATATGAATTCAGGAATGTTATAACCTTGCTAGCACAAAGGCAAAAACCATTGCGCGCACACAAATTTAGAAGCAGCAACAGCAAAATCCTTTGAAGAAAAACAGCAGTGATTTTTATTATTGCCTTATATGAGTTCAGAATGTTGCAAAGTTAAACAAAGGAATTATAAAGCTGGGTATTTACAAATACTTAATGTTTCACAGTCTCCTTTGAGATGAATCAGGTATCCAAACATCTGGGGACTGCAAAATCCATCAGGAAACACAGACAGATGAGACACATCAAGACAGGAAGGTTCAGGGCTGCCATTGGAGAGACAAGGAACAGCAGGAGATTCCCGCAGCTTCTTTTGGGTAAGAAATGTTAGTACTACATGGATGTGTACACTAAACAAAAAGAGGAAGAAAAAGAGAGGGCTAAAAAAGGTTTTTGCAAGCCTCCTGCTGTTCTGCATCTTTCTCACTTTGCTCTGATCTCTCTGTACATGTCACTGGCTGGCAGGATGACTGCTTCCTGCTTCATGATTTCATATTTAATTCTTTCTATATAAAAGGAATTTAAAGGAAATTATTACAAACGGTTTGGCCACACTGCATCAAGTCATTGGAAACTATTTCATTACCCCTGACGTTTTCTTTTTTTTTTCCCTCCTTTTTTTTTTTTCCTTTAAGAGAAAAGTTAGATGCTTTCCTAAACGCTTTCCAGACTTGAGCTATTCACAGATTGCATGTGGAAGGCAAACAGCCCAGGCCTGGAAGAAAGAGGCTCTCATACTGGACACCCCAGTAGCTTGGGGCGTTGCAGGCGATGTCCTCGGCAGCATTTCCTTTCAGAGAGCCGTTGCTGCATGAAAATGCTTTGGGTGTAGCAATCCTGTGCTCATCCCACAGGCGTTTCATGAAAGAGGCAACTGTTCCATGTTGGGAATTCAGAGAAACCTCTGGCCAGCAGTGGCTGCTGGAGGCGCCCTGATTAAAGCCCCATTGTTTTGCCCTCTCCAGCAGTCCTGCTAAACCACTCCCTGATGAAGCCCCTGTCTGTCCAGTGGTTTGGGAAGAGGCAAATAAGTAAATACAGTCGTTGCTGGGAATAACAAAGATTGGGGGAAGCAAGGAAAGAGGAAGCAACAAAAAAAATCCTTTAAAGCACTATGTTTCTTCAAAGGCAAATGCCAAGGAGTTGGGTTTCGGGGCTGTGCTTCTTTTGTCTTTCTGACTCCTGGATCTTGCTGTACTAAGGGCTTTGAGACACTAACAAACACATTGCAAACACAAGAAGGGGTGTTGCAGGAAAAGGGCGTTGAGATCATACTTAATCAAACTTCCTTACATTTTGATAGCTACAGTACTACCGTATAAGTCAATCACCTCTTTGCCTTTGCAGTTTTTTGCAGTCAACACAGCTGAGCCACACACTTCAGGCCAAGACCTGTATCCTGATGTTAGGCTGATGGGTTTCAGAGGAAAAAAACGCCAGGCTAAGTTCATCTCCTTGTACAGGTCTATCTCAAAGGGGGACGAACTGCATGATCTAAAAGCAGGAACTTACTGGAGACTGTAAAATCAGAGAAGTTTTGATTCACAGCACAGGCTTCCAAAGCAAAGGAAGCTGAGGCACCGCATGCCCTCAGCGGGCAATGAAGCTGAGCACATTTAAACGTTAAGTATTGCAAGCTTATCCAAGCGAGACAAAGCTGCTCTTGCTCACGCCCATAGACTCTGGAACTGATCAGAGACTGAAGCTCATTTTAACATCAGTTAGGCACCAAAGGGGGAATGAAAAAATGTAGTTAGCTGATGAAAATATGCATCACTCAAAATGCAGTAACTCAATGGCATCTCCTTGCACTTTCCAACAGCAAGCTTGTTTCAAGGGCTGAAAGGAGCCAGAAATAATTCCCTCACCTCTCGCCCTGGCTCAGTTTTGGGTAAGAATCTGGAAGAGGAGTTTTGGATAACAGAGTTGTTGGCACTGTGAGCATCTTCCTTTACTCTCCACTGTTTCTGATGAACACTATTCCTGTCTATACTCCAGCTGTCTGTAGCCAGAAAAGCATCTCTTCATCTGCTCTACCCCTACTACCAAAACTGCCAGGATTTTGAATTTTGCTCCCACTTATAGCCCTCTCTCTTCTCTTCTACCATTCATTGGCAGTCTCCAGCTGTTCTAATATGGTCAGTTTTGCTCTTAGACTAGTTTTTCCAACCTTCCCCTCCTCCGTTTCAAGCATATTGGGATTTCCTCACATGCTTTCTCCAGTCCACCTTTGCCCTTATTCCCTTTCCCATCTAGGAGCTGTTGAGTAGCACTTTTGAATATCAAAGCAACTACTGAGGTGCCCACACTAAGGTTTTGAAGTCTTGCTATCTGGTATCCAGGTTTTAAAATCTTGCTTAGACTGTCTCCTTTTTCATTTCTCTGCCACACTTCTTCTCTCCAAGCTGTTTCTTTGGATGCATTATCATTAGCTTCTATCAATAACCTAAGATTGGGCCTGGTCCCAAAACCAGAATCAATTGAAATTGCTGCCGGTGACTTGTAAGGGGCAGTCTTTTCCATGAGCCAGTAATGAACCATGCCCCATGGCGTGCAAAGAGAAAGCTGTGTTATTGCATATTCTCCCTTCTAAATCAGAGACTATAAAATGAAGATTGCAGTCTTGCAGAAAGTCTTTGTAGCACTTTTTTTTTCCTTGTTTTTTTTGCAAGATTAGCAGAACTAAAGACAGCATCCTGGCCAAATTCCAGTTTGGGGTAATCTCTTCTGCTATTTCAGATAGATGCTACATTGTTTTTCCATTTCCTAGACCCAGAGGTTAGTTGGTAAATGGCTGTCATGTTCTCTTCAAAGCTAAAACATCATGTATCGGGGCAGAGACCTCACTAACTCAGAAGGAAGCTCTAGCAATCTTCCTCTCTAGGTATGTAATGCCACCCTGGTGTTCCTCACATCTCCCTCTGAGGCTCTTGGTATGAGGCTGGCCTGAGACAGGCAAGCTGGGCGAGCGCCATCCTCTTCTGCCCTCACTGTCATCCACTATGGCACTCCCCACAGCTGCAAGAGCCCACTTTTCAGTACTGGGTGATGAAAACAGCTGAGACCCTTCACATTTAATAATAATAATAAAAAACAATAATAATACTGAGAACTTTGTACCAAAAAGAAGATGATACCAGCATCATTTAACCACTGAGGGGAGTAGAATGTGGAAAAAGGAGTGGCCTAAGGTCTCTTACTGAGTCAAGCAGTGGCAGGAGCAGAGCTGCCATAGCCTGTGGCATGCCACCGGTGTGACTCCTACCACCTCCTATGCTCTATGCAATTCGAACTCCAATCTGAGCAACCCAGCCTTCATTTGTGTACAAACAGAGGAATTTAAAGAGAAAAGCAAAAGGTGTGCTTTTGAGTTGCTTACATCTCCACCAGGTCACCAAACCAGATGCAGGATAAAGGAAGCCAAACTGGGGGTGCAAAAATCTCATTTCACACGTGAACGTCCACACTCCCTTTTAGCCATCGGTCACTGCCTTGGCATAGGGCATGAAGTGGACAGCACTGCCCGCAGCGCACGTGGAGCTCTTCCCAATATTTCAGACAACCGCGCCGCTGGTAGCTCGCAAAAGTGCCCAGCCGAAACTGCTGACACGTGCCAAATCCCCCAAGCGGCGTTACTAGCCTGGCCAAGTGAGTTCGAGGAGCCATCTGGCCAGGGACGCGGAGCCCACGTGCTGGGGGCCGGCCTCTTGCTCCCCAGGCCGGGATAATTGGACATTGTTCGGCCACTGAATCGCCGCTCTGTCGGGCTGCAGGCTTGTCTCGTAGGAACAAGCTAATTAACATGCAAACTGCCAAAAGAAGGAGAGGGTCAGAGATGGCCCTCACCCCTGCCTCTCCCCCATAATAAACAGGAGGTTTGTGTGCAACCACAACGCCCCAACGCAGGGAGGGGAGAATGGGTGGGGATGGGGAGGCAAACGGAGAAGCTCCTTGAATGTTCCCCATTCAAACCCAAATGTGGGAGCCCTCATCAAACATGGGAGAGGATTCTCCTGCCATATGCAGGTTTTTGTTCGCAGTCGGTTCCCTGTGAATTTGCAAGCAGCGCCCGAAGCCACCTGGAGATCTCAGCGGCGCACAGTGCCACGCTTACTGCCTTCTCTCCCTTGTCCCGCATCGGCCAAGGCCTCGCTTTACACCACCGCAGCCCAACCAAAGAGCTGAAAGCACTGCAGAGACAGGACTGCACTGAATGTCCCAACCTCCACACTAGTGTCGCCAGGAGGTAAAGCAAGTAGCACTATTGCTATCAGCCTCTTTTCAAGGAGGCAGAAGTGGGGAAAGGGATAGAAATAAGGCACTTTACAAGCTAAAATATCTTTCCTTAAGCACAAGAATTGATGTCAGGTGCACCTGCACTGTCCCCTGAATCACAGCTATACAAAATTTTTTCATATCTTGCAAACATTCTCTGTCAAGAGGCGGGAACACATTTTTCTGATTTTTCCCATTCTCCCAAAGAAAACACACATGTGTCTTTCCCCTTTTTCTACCAATGCTCACTTCAATTTGCTTCACAGGTATGTAATGTTGCAAAGAAAAGCCTTGCTGTCACCCTTTGTCTATTTGCTAAATCCTTCCACCATCCTGCAGTGAGTTCAAATCGGTAGTAAGAGATGCATGAAAAATCCCAAGTAGGGAACCATTATTAGGGCAGGGATAAGCCTCCAAAGCCCTTAGGATCCAGAGCTGCAGTTCACGTCTGTCTTTAATGCCCAAGAGCTAACATCAATAATTTAACGAGCGCCTTACATCCTGAAATATTTCACAAACTGCATAAACAAGACTTACTCCACCCACCTCGAGGCTGGGAGGTGGCAGCTGTTGAGCTGGGCAGAGCAACGCTACGTGACAGTTTAGGACACTGAGTAAAAAAACAAATCATGGCTCCAGCTGAAATTGCTTCTGGAAAGGGAAAGATGCAGCACAGCATATACACGTGTAAAAAAGGCCCTATGCCCTAGAAACAAAAGATAAATCAGAACTTTTTAAAAAGCATTGGGGCCCTTGTTTTACACTGTGCCCAAATGGCAACATTTCCCTAAATGATGCCAAGTCAACAACTTGACTGAACGGATACTACGCTTGCCATCTCTTCTGAATCACCCACCCCATTCCTGCAGCAGATTTTCTTGGGCAACTCCCATGCAAGCACTAACCACACATAAACCTACTTAGGGTGTAATTGCTGCAAGCACAGCTTAAGGTTGAACAGCAGCACGCTTATTGAGCTGCCATGTTTAGAGGCCTAAGTAGTATCCAGTTAATCTTCCCAAATCTCATTATTGCAGCAGTGACAGATGGGTATTTTACCAGGCTAGAAATGAGGACTAATTAGGACTCCTAGCCCTTCTTTGTATTTATTACATTGGTTCCTTCCCCGTCTCTGAAGCATGTTTACGAGCAGTGCCGGGGGGCTGCCTCCACCGCCGCGCTCTGCCTGCCGCCCTGAGGACAGCGGGTACTGGGTCACCTGCACCTGGCTGATCTAGAGACAGGGCTGCAGGAGGATGTCACCCCTCACCCAGGTTCGGGGGGACCCCAAATCGAAGCTGTGGGGATCTGGAATTGAATTTCCTGACTCAGATCCCTTTTGTGGCTTTACACAGCAAACCTTGGGCAGCAGTATGTGACTGGCGCTTGCTACTGAGCCAGGAAGGAAGAATAATGGACTCAATAGATCAAAACCAGCTCTTCCCATTTACCGCTCTTAAGCCCGCCTTAGGCACAGACGCTTGATGTATTGACTTTGGCAACATGTGCATACTGCCATCCTGGCAAAAAGTTATTGAAATGGAGGAGGGGAAAAAAAACCAAACAAAAAAAATCCCCAACTAAGTAAGGGGAACTGAAAACACTTGAGAAAAGGGAGAATCCCCCACGCCCCCTTTGTAACCCTGAGCCATCGCCTCAGGTCAAACCCCCACGCTCCTTTTAGAGGTTACAGGACATTTGTTTTAACTTTTTTTGCTGCATTCCTCTACCTTGTTGTACTTCTGGTTTCCAGCCAGGACTGGAAGGGAGAGAACAGGATTATAGAAGGAAGTCTGTTGCTCTATTTTTCTGGCTTGATTAGAAGCAGAAGATGCAATAAATCTCACAAGAGAGTTTGTTCTCATTTAGCCTCTTGTGTATCTGAAACTACCTGACCAGAGCAAGGGTAAGGAAAATGCAATACCAAGTGGAGCACACTAGGAAGATAAAAAGAGAAAGAGCAAAATGGTGAAGCTGTTCCCCTCTCTGATTTTGCATAAGGACAGAAAGCAATGCAATCCCGCTGACAGCTTATTTATTTCACACAAATTGCAACGCAGAAGCAAGGGATCCAGAAGGAGGCTCACCCTGCCTGATCACACCTCTGAACCTCCTGAGGTGTGACCGCCGTCACTACCCACAGCACCATAATGAGAGATGAATAGAAAAACAAGCACTAGTTGCACATGGAGCAAAGGGTTTTCCGCATGCTGGTTGGCCCTGTTGTGCTGCCAAGCTGCCTGTCTGCAACAGGACTGACAGCCACATTCACTGCTGAGATGGCAAATACAGAATACTAACAGTATCAAAAATATCCTAACTGAAATATTCAGATCCAGATAAACAAACCGCTCCCTTTTCTCCCAGTGTTCTGGGTTTGCTAAATGAGCGTTTTTTGATGAGCCAGTGAATATAGACGGTGAGATCAGGCACAGATCTAGCCTGGATTCTCAGCCCTGAATCCCACATGTAGGGAAAGTTTGCGAGCATGTCAGCACCTTTCAGAAAAAAAGGCAGTACCAATGCTGCTGTGTTTGGTGAAAACCACAGTGGTATCCTTTAAGTGAAGTTTGTACTGGAGCACCTGACCTGTTCTCCTGTCTAACACTCTGTAGGAAACAAGTTACACAACTTACTTAGAGCAAGAACGTCTCCTGGCCCTTTGGCTGTTCAATCCCTATTTTAGAGATGCAAGTATATTTTCTCTAACCATTTCACCATGTGACAGTATTTAATCACATTACAAAACCAAATGCACACACGTTCCCAGATGGGAGAAAGCAAAGAAAGGACATGAGATGTAAAGAGAGCTTTGCATTTGGTTTGGGGTTTAGTTTTTGTTCTTTAACTGTTCTGTGCTTTACAGAACTAAACAAAGCCTCCCATTCCAGATGATAAATCTTCAAGCTGCTCCTGGCCCCAGAGAGCACAGGGAGATAATAGCATTTCCAAAGGCATTTAGTTAGCTGAACCTTCAGTGTAGAAGAGGGCAGAGAGAGGAGCTGGAGATAAATGGCTATGAACCCATCTCAGCTGCTCAGGGCATATTTCTGACAGCAGCAGCCACAGCTGAGAATCCTGCACAGGGATGCACATTTGCCCTCCCCTTGCCCTGTCCCCGTGCTAGAGAAGGGCATGTAACACAGCCACCCTGAAAGGAAGAATTCCGGCCACAAGCCCCCGGTTCAGTGCACAGTGCCTTTGGGGTGGCTGTACAACCACCGCCTGAGAAAGGTGTGCTGCTTCACAGCATTATTTGTAGGCTTTCTATTAAGCCAAGGCTCTGCAAAGCTTCCATCAGATGCAGCATATCAGCGTATTATATAAAGCATACATTAATTTGTTTGAGCTGGCCAGCAGCAAGACTGCAGAAACCATTAACAGCGGCCCTTTATGAAAAGACAATTCATTTTCAGCATTAACCAGGGCAGAAAGGATCCTTAACACTGTCCCAGCTGCATGTTAGTTATTGCCTGAAATTGCCAGCCTAGGCTGGGAGACTAAGGCCAATTTCTGAAACTGTATAAATTGCTAGGAACGTCAGAAGAATTAGGAAGAGTGTTGCCAGCAGGTCGAGTGATGTGATCCTTCCCCTCTGCTCAGCACTGGTGAGCTCACACCTGGAGTTCTGTGTCCAGCTCTGGGCTCCCCAGTACAAGAACGACACAGACTTACTGGAGCAAGCCCAGCTCAGGGCCACAATGATTAAGGGACTGGAGCATGTCTCATATGAGGAGAGGCTGAGAGAGCTGTGACTGTTCAGCCTGGATAAAAGAGGGATCAGGAGGGATCTTATCGATGTGTACAAATAACTGATGGGAAGGAATGAAGAAAAGGGAGCCAGGATCTTCTCAGTGGTGCCCATCGACAGGACAAGAGGCACAAATTAAAAACTGTTAGATTCCATCTGAACACAACACTTTTTCACTGTGACAGTAGTCAAAGGCTGAATCAGGTTGCCCAGCGAGGTTGTGGAGTCTCCATCTGTGGAGATATTCAAAACTCGGCTGGACACAGTCCTGGGCAACTGGCTCTAGCTGACCTTGCTTGAGCAGGGAGTTGGTCTAGGTAATCTCAAGAGGTCCCTGCTTATATCAATAATTCTGTGATTCTGTAACATTTTCTGCTGCTGTTAAGGTAATTCTTCCCATATGCACATTAAATTGCCTAAGTCCAAGCGGCCATCCAGCCAACTCAGCATTGCTTGGAACTGGGGCTGTCACACACAGCATCAGCTGCTGGCACCAGGATGGAGGCAGGCTGGTTTGAGCCTAGGCCAGGCTGCTGCTCCCAAATGGGAGTACAGCAACCGGGGCGGAGGAACTGAAGGCAAGTGCAAAAAATGTGGGTTTTGCTCTATCCCTTTTGGTGCACTGTTAAGATCAAAGGTGCCTCCACCGGGCTGAAAATGGGGAATCTAATCCAGCTGCAGTGTCATGTTCAAGGCAGGAGGGTGAGACAAAAGAGGACTGAGACTTCCCTGTCCGCTTAAGTGGTATGTGCCAAAAGACTTGCAGCATTAGGGACTGAACTCTTTGCTCTCACACACAATGATAGCATTGATCTGGCACTTGAGTGAGCGTGAAGTTTAGTATTGGTATCTATAACTTCATTATATGCAAGGGCCTACACATCTGACAACAAGCTAGGTCTCAAGCCCATGTTAAGTACTTTTGTATCTGTAATCACAGTGGTGCAGAAGACCAGAAAGTCTGCTTGTGGTTTCAGGTAAATATAGAAAACAGAGGGCTACATTATTGAATTAAGTATGACAGTTAATAATACAGTCAGCACAGTTGCACCACATTATTTAATTTAACACTAAATTCAATTTATGTTACACTGTTCTCTGTTCGCGTCCATGTAAACATGCCGCAGATTTTTTTTTTTTGTTGACAATGCAAAACACATTCACTGTAGTTATCAGCAGAGAAGCTGAAGGCTCTGGCATACGAACAAAAGACAGCTGGGGCTTGAGGCTCTGCGGTAAGTACGAAAGAAAGTAGACATTACGGTACGGAAAGTAGACATTAGTAGGCAACTAGGAATGTACGGAAAGTAGACATTAGTAGGCAACTAGCAACACTAGTTGCCCTTAAAACAACCAGCATTGGAGCCGATTAGCAGCCTTTGTATTGTAATAAGGTATCTGTATGTTTCCATGTCAAAGCTCATAAGTGCATCTGGCACCCTGTTGGTGGTTCAGGACTGGAGGCAGATGCTGGTAGCTCTCCATCCTTTAATCACCCTCCATTTGTATTTCACACTTTGGAAAACTGCATCCAGTGCAGATCAGAGATCCAGTCCAAGCCGTGATGTGGGCAGTCAATCTGACAGCCGTCCCACCCCATGCCCTTCAGAGCAGGACTGGGTATACTGTCACTGACAAGCTGTTTTCATTTCCCCTATGACCGTTAAAAGGAGAAACTCTGGAACATAAATCTTTAGCACAGCCCTGACTGCCAGCAAACGTTGCTGCTGTAGAACTGCATCATATACGCAAAGCCCGAGTTACAGATGCAAGCTTTCTAGTATTTTGTTTGTGTCATGAGCTCTCCAAACTAGAACCAGGCCTACACCAAAACTTAGGATCCAAGCACTGCAGACAATTGGGGATGTCCCAGACTACTTCTTTGCCATGTCTGCATCAGCCTTTGTTGTACATCCACCCTGTGCAGTGCCAGCATTTCATCCACGGCAGTTATTTCCTTGAACCTTTGAGAGCTGTGATACCACAAGCAGTGAAGTCCCTAGTCCTTGGTTTCCCAAGTTCAGATGAAATCAGCTGTTACCAACAAAGAGAAAACATTTGCTAAATCAAAAAACACATTTTCTAATCTAGAATCTGCAGGCAAGACATGTGATTCATGCTGTTCGCAGGGGGTGGGGAGAAGGCAGGATCAAAGTGGGGCTTAGTGCATGCAAACCACACGTGTGCCTCCTGCAGTGCTTGGTAAGGGAAATGTAAAGCAGGAGGCAGCATGGAAGAGCTCTCTGCTAATCACAAAGTGCTAGCAATGGAAAGTCAATACAGAACAAGGAGCTGAGCTCACAACATGAACGTTTAACTGCAGTAACACTGTGCCACAGAGACACAAAAATCCAGCTCCCAGGAACCAGAAACAGCTTGAGGAAGTAACACAAACATCATCCAAAACAAGGAGGAACAGTGGAGTAACAGAAGCAGACAGATGGCTTCTGTTCCCGTTGTTCCCAGTGTCTTGTTGCTCTCACTTTGTTGCCATAGAGGCTGGTATCTGGGACTCATAATGTGATGCTCTGCTTGTGAAAGCGGGTGGAGAAAAAGCAACCTTTATGTTATTAATAATTTCCCTCACACTATCCATTTTGGCAGCAGAGTTTCTCACTCCCCTGTCCGCTGGACATGCCTTGGCAGACTCTGAAAGGCCAAGGAGCTGTTTTCCCCCCAAGCCTGGCCCAGCTCCTCCACCTGCCAATTCACGTACTCAGCCCTCAGGGCTGCTCTGCCACAGCTCTCCTCCACTGTACAATACTACAGTCCCCCTTCTTTTGTCCCCAAACTTCAGAGCCCAACTGTCCCTTTTGCTCCCGTCACAAAGATGAGGGGATGCAGCCTTAAGTATCCACACAGGCTGCGTGACTACAGCCAGGGATAGACCCCCACAGAGCGCAGGTCATGGGGCTGCTTAGTATATCAGCAGTGTGAAAATGTAGAGCAGACTGCAGCAGTCCATCAGACAAAAAAAGAGGACTAATGCATTTCAAGCCAGCCCAAGAGGCTGTTCTTGTCCCCTTCTCCTCCAAGCCCCTGCTGCTTCCTTTCTTGCAGGAAGACAAGTGTCTGCATAGCCTCAGAGTGAGGTAGGTCAGGGAAGAGGTCTGGATTGAAAACAACCTGGCCACAAAGAGAGAAAAAGCTTTCTTTTCAGCTCGAACAATTCTTGAGACAGAAATCCCCAGTGCCACAGTTTCTAATTTTGAGAGCAGGATGAATGCAGCTCTTCATTCTTCTGTAACAGATTAAATGAGTGTATGGCATTTTCATTTTTCCAAGGGGACTTTAACAAAAAAAAAGGCCTCGTCTTTTTCCTCCACAATGCCATTAATAATCCTTCAGCAGTCTTCCCAGGACTTCCTGCATGCACCGCTAACCAAAAGCACCTAGCCAAAAGCATGGGCGTGCATTCACTTCAAAACATCAACGCAGGAAAAGCAACTTAAAAAAATATACTAAGTGGACACAAATGCATCTTTGTGTGGTACACACTTACATGTGCTATGGACTTGCATGCACCCTCACGCACATCCCTGCATGCTCTTATCCCACAAACACATGCAGCTGCACATGCAAGTGTGAGGAAGGAAAGCCACACAACCCAGAAAAGCTGCTTCACATCTGGGTAGCAGCTTTAACGATTGGCTCTGAAGGGAGCTTGTTCTTGAAGCAAACTACTTTCTTCCTGAGTGACAGGTCTCCTCATCCATCTGAGCACCAACGAGGCAGCTTCACAATGAAACACATAGCATCAAAATCAGGCAGAAGGTAGCATGGTAAGGGGCTGTACCAAAACAGCCAAAGAGTATCCAAGGCCACCTTTGCTTTGTACAAAGCATATTACCACTGAATTATTGTTACTGTTTTCCCTCAGAAATACTTGCCTATCCTACAGTAAAGTCTTGACCTACTGCAGCTCTCAAAAGTGGTTAAGATCCTGCTTCGGGAGTCAGTGCAAGCCAGAGCTCCCATGTTTTTATGAGACAACTAACACTAAATGCAAACTTTCCTTACTCTTTCATTCAAATGCTGTTGTGACAAGGCAGAAGCAGTCATTGCACAGCCACACAGCGTAGAAGAATATCATGTGGGCTACCCATATTGTTGTCTCCTTCCCCATATTACAAGCCAGGGGCTTCTAAGGGTTTCCTCACCCATCTCCCTGTGCTACGTTTGCAGACAACTGCTCCCTTTCACTCCCCGGCCTCAGGGAGCGCTGCTGGCCGGCCCTGCTCTCTGCCATGGCAAGAAGGAGCCTCAAGTGGAGAGCACGAGGGGGTTGGTGGCTTCAAAGCTCCTCAAACGAAGCAGCTCTATTTCTACAGCAAATAACAAACAAAGCCAATAAGCAGCATTAGACAAAGAGATAGAAAGTGCTTTGGGTGTCACAGGCTCAGGATGAGAGGCATTGAGGGAGCTGTGGGGAGTGTGGGAGAGGGTTAAGGGGAAAAGCTGATCTCATTGCATCCCAACCAGACATCAGGCAGGAAACAGATGTGCAAGAAACCACAGAGTGGTACAGCAACAGCAGAATTAACTCTCCAGCAAATAGGGGAAGTTAGGACACACAGAGCTGACCTGCACCCTGAGAACAAGGCGTCTAATCTGAGATTTGGCTTTTTGCAGTCCTGGTAGCACCTCCTACCCCAACATCTAGACAACATCATACTAAAAATGAAGGAAATGATTCAGCCTTTCTCCAAGTCCTACCTGGCTCTAAGCAAATGAAGCAAAGGTAGGTCTGAATCAGTAGTGGTTCCTATGCAAAAGACTGGATTACCTTTTACCAGCACAATCAAATTTTCATAGATGCTGTGTGTATTTTCATTTTAAAAAATGGAAGTTGTACCTGGTTGTGGACCTGAAATCCCAGTCTGAATCTCCCACAGTTAGAAGAACTGAGAATATTAAACTCCATTTTGACTTAGTCCCTCTCACTTAACAGCTTTGACTTTTTCAGCCCCTTCTTACAACAATTCTGTGATATAACCAGAAGCAAGACTACTCTTTGTGACTGTTTTCTTAAGCAGTTCAGACTGTCCTGCCCCAACTAAGGTTTGTGCACAACCTTGAGTCTTGTCTTCTCTACTGGCCCATCCATCACTAGAAAATTATACTGTTGCTATCACAGGAACTGGGGGCCTGACGTGCAGCTCCCATTGACTTCAGTAGAGGCATTATGTGCTTTTCTCCTCTGGAAACCAGGCTGGTTATCGAGAGGCCAAAATATGGCTCTAATGTTAATCCTTCAGGGCTAGTACCTGTTAGCTCCATTGCACCCGTACAACATTTTATTAAAGTTTGACACAGGAAAATGTTTTAGTAGAGGAAATTAGTGCTAACTTCCTCCTGCATGGGTGCCTATCCACGCCCAAAGCCTGATACTGCTTTCTAGTGAAGCTCTGACACTCCAAAAGATCACTTGCCTCATGTGTGGATTCAGTGCTGGCAGCGATAGAACAGGGACTATGTGAATTCAGATCACTTTTACTCATTGGTATTGCCAGCCACCATTCTTTTATGTCTTATGTGAGCTTTTCCTCAAATCCACTGCTATTAAAGTCATTGTTTGAGAATTTTAGTGGGAAGGAAGAAAAGCTAATTTTTCCCCAAGTTTCTAGCCCTCTTGCCAGTAGAAAGACTTGAAAACATAACTCAGATGCACACCGAAGTTTCAGAAAACAGAAAGCAGAAAAAGAACCCAGCACTGATTTTTATTTTATCTCACGATTTTTGTGGTTTGAGTCATGATTTAAATGCTTAGGAGCACTGATAGCAGTCTGCCCCCATAAGGAGTATGACCAGTCTCTGTGTAGAGACTGCCAGCAGGAAAAGGCCAAGTAGGGTCAAATGCGGTAGTGACAGGAACTGACTTGAAATACAGTAAATTCAACACATCTGACCTTCGAACCAGCCACCAGACAGCAACATCTGTCCATCACCACTGACCTGGGCCAGATCTGGAGAATCAACTTAGGACTAAAGGCTTTATATCACATTTTTAGTCTCCTGAGCTACCCCACTGTACCTGCTAAAGTCTTTCCATCTACACCACTCTTAAATACTTTTTAGTTCTGCCACAGCTTTTATTGTATTATCATAAGCTCTTTATAACAGACGCTTAGGTACATCTGTCTTTTCTGATAAGGGAGACAGCAGGATCTTTTTTCACCCTTCACTGAAATGGAGCCATCTCTGAAGCAGACCATAGCAAGTTATTAAACAGTTAAATGACAGGAGAGGAAATGCTGATACCTTAAGCAGAATATAATTCTCTCCACTGGAATTTGGCAATGACACAGGGACTAAGGTCCTTGCAGAAAGCACAAGCTGCTCTTCAACAACTGCAAGCATGTAGGGACTCAAGTTGTGCATCTCCTCCACAAAGCACCACACAAGTAGTGCAGCACCCCCTAACTGTAACAGCCGTGTACTAATCCAGAGGGAAAAAAGCCAAATTGAACTGTCTACACTGGCCTTGGCCGTCCCCCGTGCTCTCTTTGCCATCCCCAGCACCAGCAAAGCAGGTCTCCGCTTCTCTTCACCTGTGCGACTGTGCAGGACCAGTCACACAAAGCAGCACTGCAGGATGGCGTAAAGCAGACCTGAGCATGAAAGCACAACCAATCTGACTTATGTCCTGCCTGTCCTACAGCCTCTTCTTCTTTTCCAGTTAACCCTTCTGGGTGCATTTTAAAACCTGCTTTCACAAAGGTCCACAACAAAACGTTTTCTGGACAGCAGTCAAAGTGCTGTCCCCCTCCTCATCACTCCCAGATACCATGAACAGTCTTACGTCTTCATTGCTTCCAAGTAGGGGACAACCAGAGCCTGTATCCCACTAGTTAAACACATAGTACTATCTAAAGCAGAGAGAAAGTTATTGCTTTATGTCTCTACCAAAGCCCCTGCTTGCAGGAGCGCTGGCTTGTCACTCGAAATAATTCTCAGCAGGACAATTCAACTACCCCCAAATCAACCTTCTCTCATACCCTAAATGCTCTTCTAATGTTGTTTTATTGTTACAGGTTGCAAGTTTGTGATGTCCTGCTGACATATGAACCTTCATTTCTTCCCAAGACGTCACTTTGGCATACTTGGTTACTTTCCTATTGATCCTGAGAGCCCTACCAGCAAAAGAATTAGCATCTCTAATTCTCTCACTTCTTCTCTCCCTGTCCCAACAAATTGAATTGTACCGATCTAACTTACACCCTTCCCAATAAAGCTGTAACAATTGAGTCTTTCATTTCTGGATCCCACGGCACTGGGCAACGGGATGTGCTATTCAGCAAATAGCAGTACCGCATAAAGGGAAAGGAACTTCATATTCTCCCCCACTGCTTCTCAGCACGGAGAGATAAGTAGGTTGGAACTGTGAACCACCCCACAAATGAGACTTGAGACAATGTCCTTCTTTCTTGTGCCCAAAAACTATTTTGAAAAACTACGGGATTTCTGGTAATAAATTTTGCTGTTCTGGCCTAATTTCAACGGCAGTAACTATGTTTCTCCCTTTAAAATCCCCCTTGCTGCTTCAACTAAATATACTGCCTGTGCCTGCCTTCCCTGTGTTGTTTTTCAGTGTTCCTGTAAACAGCTGTAAATTGTTCCTCCACTGTGGCAGCTCGTGTTAGCACTGGATGGAATTTATCTATCTGTATCTCGCGCTGGCAAAGTGGTATCAGTTCATTAAGTCTGTTATTTTTGCTATTTCAATTCAATTGCCGTTAAGGGCTATGTAAGTTAAAAGATACAGTAATTGGTACGGACAACTCACATGAAATTGAATGACTGGTTTTCCCCCATACCTAAATAAATACACATATGTAACATTTTAGTTTAGTGATATATGTACTGCCCTCTTCACTGTGCAATGGAAAGGACTACTGTTATGTAGTCCATCCCTCTGCCAGTGCAGTTCCACACCGTACTTCATCATCCATGCTCATCAGCAAATGAAAGACCTGATTGTACAGCCCTCCCAATGCAAAGCTGACATTGCTGCTAGAAGCTTTTTTTGCTCAGAGTAGCCTGACATTGGTAAAAGTTAGTTAATTCAAACTGGAACATAATGCTAAACCTGGAGCATAACGCTCACGTCAGGGATGGTAACAGGCATGCATTTATTTTTCCTCTTGCTAAACTGCAGGTCTTTCTGTATGCCAAACTCTCAACTGCTTCTCTCATCGTCCAACTCTCTTTAAGAAAAATAGCTCTGCTCCTTCCCTCATCCAGGACTGACCATTTCAAGCTCAGGACTCTCTGATCTTATTGCAGTTACCTCTTGTCTGAGCTACCATATTCTCAGCCGATATCTGGGGGCATGGAGGTCAGGGGGAGGAGGAGAGGAGAGAAAGATAACAGGCAGGGTAGTGAAAATATTAGCTCAGCTGCCCCCTACACCTCACACGCATCCCTACTCTACCCCACCCCCCAGTATCTATTCTGTCTCCATCCAGCAGTGAAAGGACAATATGGGAACTGTAGTGGAGTCCAGGAGGGGCAGACGGGACGTTCCCAGTTCCTCCCTACAGCCCTGCAACACTCTAGTCTCGTGGACTTCGGGAGGATTTCCAAGTCCGGGAGGAGGCAACGCTAAGCGCAGTTCTGATTTCCGAACCTAGCTCCCTAAAAGCCTGCTACCCCCTTCCACGGCCAGGTGGATGGGAGAGGGCATCACAACGTACAGCTGGCCACCTCTGTCCACACTTAGGCAGCCCGAGAGCCCTAGCCCAGTCCTTTCCCCACACGCAGCGCTACTCATGCAAGGGTCATGCAGACGCGTCACCGAAGCAATCTTCCGATTGTTCATTCATTGTGAGCAACTGGGCAGTGACTCCACTTCCCAGGGATAAACCAGCTCCAGGTTGTCTAGCCCGCAGCCTTGGGAAAGGTCCGGTTTGCAGTCCTACCGGTAAAAAAAGGGGGGACGCGCGCTCTGCTCCTCCGCTACCAGAGTGAGAATAAAGAGGCATTTACCATCCTGCCCAGAGCTCTCCAGATACTCCGTGAGGTCGCAGCCGAACGCACTTGTGGCTCCCTTCCTCTTGAGTTTCTGCTTGGCTCCCTTGTTCTTCATGAGGTTAGTCCCAAAAGAGGTTCACCCCCCTCCTGCCTTGCCCCCCTCCCCCCGGCCTCACGCTGGGTGACAAAAATCTTGCTCTTCTCAGACCACGGCCCGTGTCCCGCTCCCAGGGAGTAACATCGGGGATCCCGTACAGCGTCCAGCTGGAGAAGTAAACATTAATCCCCACCAGATGTTGGGCTGCTCCTGTGGCAGAGGAAGGTCAGGGTGAGAGGAGGCTCCCCAGCCAGCAGCAGCAGCGATCATAGCCCGAGCCCGGAAGGGTTCTCATCAGAGGGAAGTGGGTGGTGGACGGGTGCCCGCATCGGAGCTGGCAAGTTGGGGGCAGGCGATGGCGGGGGGCACGTCTTTCCCTCAGCACGGTCCCGGGACCCTCCACAGCCACCTTCTGGGTTTTGTCAGCCACGCTGTCACCACTTCCAGCAGAAAGCGTCCCAGTCTGGTCTTCCTTCTCTTGGCTTTCGGAGGAGACTGGAAGTTCAAACGGACTAATGAAAAGGGACCGGGGAAGAGTCTGCACAAGGCTCCTCTTTGGCTCCCCCCCTTCCCCTCCTCCTGCCTTCGGACAGTTAGAGGAATGAGAAACCAGCTTCCTGTCCTGACTCCCGCTCGCTCGCTCTCTCCTTTCCCCCGTCCTACAAATCCTAGGATTATCCAGCTCAAAAAAATGCTGAAAGGAAGTTAGCTGAGGAGGGGGGCGGAGGACGGTTTTTGGCAGTAAAGGGCATGTGTGTGTGTGTGTGTGTGTGCGTGTGCGAGAGGATGAGGGAAGGCGGGGAGAGGAGTTGGGGGACGGGGATGGGAACGGGGGGAGGAAGAGGGAAAGCCTGTCCTGACAGTCGACAGATAACGGACTGCCTGAGAGGAAATCACTGCGAGCTGAGCCGAGCCGCAGCCCGCGGCATGGTCAGGCGCTTCCTGCGCTACCAACGTTCAGCTCCGAAAAGGCCCGAGGAGGGGCTGGTGAGGAGGAGAGAGACCAGGAGCCGCTCCAGTAAATCTCTGCCTCTGTTCGTCGAGTCCTTCTTTGCAAGGTGCCTTCCTGCTCTCGAGTGTGACCCTGTCACTTCAGGATTTGCCTTCCTCTACAGAGGCGCCGGCTGGAGCTACCGAAGTGCAAGAAGGGGGCAGAAAGTTGGGAAAATAAAGAGAGGCGGGAGGAGGGAAACCTTCAGCTCCCTCCTCCCCGGCAAGCAGAAACAGATGCTGTCCGGGCATCTAAGTTCACGTACTTTTGAGTCAGCTCCCAAAAAATGCTCCCCTTGACCAATGAAGGGGTTTAGAGATAAGGAACAGAAATCACCCAGTAGCGGCAAGAAGGGAAATGGGACGGGTCTGCCCTCGGGCCCTGAGTCTTGTTCCCCCCCCAACACCTTTCTAGTCTAACCTTCAGTACATGTATATCTCTGCTCATAAGAGTAGTCACTTGCACTTACTCCACATTTTTTATCCCAGAAATTCAGACCTCTTTACAGGGCTGGGTATGCTGGTGGGCCACATGCTTCACCTAGGGAGGCAAACTTAACTCTGCTAAGGCTTCACTACCCCCTCTTGCTCCATGACAAATATAACTGTATGGGTCTGGGTGAAAAATAAACAAACAAATGAAAAACAGGAAATTGCAGCTTTTCACCAAAAATCAGACCAAAGATGGGGAGAATAGTTTTGGTCTGGAGGAAAACTGGCCAGGAAATGGGCCAAAGGACTCCCTAAACCCACCTCCCTCCTCAACCCTGGGCTCTGCACCCTCATGCAGCAGAGAAACCCCACAGACCTCTGCAAACTTACCACCTCACCCCTTTATTTTGACAGAGTTGTTTTTCAGAGAAATCAAGCCTCCAACTGTGATCTGACTGCTGCCAAAAGCAATTCAGGTTCTGTCTGTTGGTATGGTGACGAATTTTTTTTTTTTCCTCAAAAGTGTTGAATGTTATCACTTCACATACAAGAAAAAACACCAAGAGCCCTAGTGAAGGACCTTCAGCAATTATAACTCCTATTGTGCAGTTTATCACCGTAATTATCGTCATTATCCCCGTTTCACAGCTTGCTGGCTGAAGGGTTGAGGGGAAAATGATTTCCAGAACGGTGCCAGAGAGATGTCTGGCCTGTCGGCTACCAGCCTCCTGCTCCCTCTCCCAGGCTAAGGGGGAAAACTGAGCTCCTGCCACCAGACTGATGCTTGTTCTCAGGGACCCTCAGTGCTCATGAAACACTTCAAATTTCCTTGAATGTATTCAGGGCTTCTCACAGCACCTTGATGTCGAGTCGGCGCATGGGATCCCTCCCTATAATGACGTGCCGCCAAACCCATTGCGTGCCACAGCATATCCTGCCTGCCTGCCAAGGGGCAGACTTCAAACGGGGCGGACAGACAACAGGACGCTCAGACCTGGGTGTCTCGCCAAGCTGTCCTCCCACTGCCCAGGCAGCTGGCTGCCTTCTGTAGGAAGAGAAACCCCTCTCCTTGCCCCCTCAGGGAGGAGGCATGTCCTCCCACCCAGGCCAGCCCTCTCCAGCAGGGCTGAGCCCCAGCACTGGTCCAGCAAGGGGGACCTGCTTCACTGTGGCAAGTAACTACACTGTCTTCTTTGAAGTCCTGAACTCCTCTCTGCAGACACCTCCCTCCCTCCATGAACCAAACAGGGTGTTTAAACTCCCTGTGCTGTTCTCGTCCATCACCCTACATGAGACGGCATCACTAACAGGGTCTGTGTCCACAGCACTCGCCTGTCCCCTCTGCCTGGTGACCAGCTGCACCACACTCCTGCCATCACCTCCATGCCCTCCCTCATCTTAGATACAGTTTCCCCCCTCCTCCCTTGCAAGCCTACCCAAACAGGATGTCTTCAGAAGAGGACGGCTTCATTTAAAAAGAAAAATAAATTCAATAAATAAAATCAACCCCTGCATGTATACAGCTTCCTCATGTCACCAGCGAGGGAGCAACAGCCCCAGATGCAGTGGGGAGCATCCTGGCATGGCTGCCATGCAGCACGGGCCCCCTCCCCTCCCTTGCGCAGCCCTGCTCCAAGGGGCCTCAGTGGCCCGTGGGCCCAGAGCGTGGGGACTCAGCTGCACCACTGGGTCAGCCCGCCACCCTCACCCCTTGGCGTTTCTCACAGGCCGGTAGGCATTTTCAGCTGAAAGCACCATTTCTTGGAGTCGGCTCTGTGGCGGTTCCCTGCAGCTGCTGAAGGGGGCGTCATCCTTCAGAGCCATGGCGGTGGGTCCCGCTGACCGATGAACACTGCAGAAAATGAGCACTGCTGTCTGATTTTGGTTTTCACCTGGGGGCTGGGCTGTGCTGCCCTGACCCCAGCTGGGCTGCGGGTGGGTGATGGCTGCCCAGGGCCAGGCCACAGGACCACCACCAGCCGTTGCCACCGGA
>NW_008794088.1:2073128-2084570 GCF_000699145.1 Aptenodytes forsteri
GGGCCAGGCCGCGGGACCACCACCCCAGCCTTCCACTGGAGTGCCATGGTGGGGGGCAGGGAGAGACTGCCATCCCCCTGCCAAGAAAAAACAGTATTTGAAGCACAAATCCAGGGAAGAGGAGCTAGAAACAAAACAGAGAGGATTCCCGCTTTATTCCTAGAGGCTGTCTCAGGCATTGCAGTTTGCTGCCCTGCTGCTGGTGCCGGGTACCCCATGGAGGGAAGAGGGAGCCGGAGGAAGGAAACAGCATGGCAGGCGGGGTGAAAGAGGCATGCCCCACGGAGAGTGAAAGAAGGTACAAGGAGCTCCAGGAGAGCTCTTTCCAGGCAGGCTGGACTACGGGGGTGGCCTTCCCCATGCCAGGATGAGGTTCAGCGAGAGGACAGAGGGGAGGTCGCTGCAGGATTGCCCGGGGAGCCCAGGGCCGGGAGGAGAAGGAGGAGGTCAGGCAAGGTGAACAGGAACCAAACAAGGGAGGCTTTACAAACAAAGCGCTTCGTATTGGAGCCTGAAATAAGTGCTGAGCCAGGGGAATTTTTTCAAGGGAAAGGGGCGATGTTCTCCTCCATAGAGCAAAAAAATAAGAAGTCTGGATTTGCACAGCCGGAGAGGCAGGGGAGGTCTCTGCAATAGTTAGGGTGAGCGGCAGGGCTAAGGAGTAAGCCAGTGTCCCTCCTGGAAAAGCTTTCACAGAGAAGAACAAGCAAAGCCAGAGAGGAAAAGAGCTTGGGCCACAAGTATGAAAAGCAAAAAGGAGTTCAAAGCTGAAACAGCTGGAAAAGAAGGGGGAATTTCTCTCCCTCCTAAAAAAAAAAACAGAAGATGACAAAAGTGAGTCTGCAGAATAAGAGTGACACCAAGCCAAGCCAGAGCTCTCACAGAAGCAATCTCTCCATAGAGATTACTTCCTAGTCCCCGCCGCTGTACAAACAGCGTGATGGCCAGCTGCCCCACAGTACCGCAGCCCAAATCAGAAAGTCATGGCCCACGACACTTACTTTAATTCCTTCCCTTTGAACCTGTAAAAATAGGTCAGGATTTGAAGTTAGTCACAAAGGCCTCCCTGTCAGAGAGGGCCGCAGGTTCATGCAGGAAGGTGGGGCACCTTCCCATCCCGCTTCGCTGCTGACCTGCGGTGCCTCGCCCTTCGGCTTGAGAGCGGATATGGCAAGCCAGCGTCTGTGTGTGAATGAACGTAGGACAGATAATGACTTTACAGTTCTCTCCGTTCTCACAGACAAGGTATCGGTGACCCCAGAAGCAGTCGGAGAGCCTGGAGAACAGCTTTGGCCATTAGGCCTAAGTATTTCTTCCCCTTCCAGGAGCCAGGGGCCACAGTGGAGGCGTCACACAGGCTATTTCTGGGCACCCATCTCTCCCCTCCCTGCTGCGTTTCCTTCATTGTGTTTGAGCTCTTTCCTATCCGTGGCTTTAAAATCTCCACCAATCTGCCAGGCGCCACTCAGCACAAAAGAGCAGGAGGGGCTGGGGAGTGGAAGACCCGGGGAGGGGGGAATCTGAACCCCTAAAAATAGCCCTGCCGAGTACGACTGTTTTCCTGACACAGACGGTTCATTGTTAGACCCTGACACGCCAGTTCACCATCCCTCCCCACCCCTCGACACACTCTCTTTCCTCTCCTGCCCCTCTCCGGCCCAGTTTCTTGTCTGTTCCCATCCCCGTGGCCAAAGCTGGAGCGTATTGTGAAGCCTAAAGCCTGGCGTGGAGGCTTTTGTTTCTCTGAGTACACGTCGGACGGCAGACTAAGGGGCTACCCTCCAGCTTCCCTTGTCGCAGGGCACCCACCACTCTCGGTTCCTAATTTCACCTGTTCCCAGCCACAAGCCCTGTCTGCCCCAGCTCTCACCTCCCTTTCTGCCTTCCAGAGGACCCTCTTGCCCCACATCATGACACACTTTCTTCTGTGTGTCTGTCTGCCCCATGCAACCTGTTCGTTAGCTACTTCACAGACCCCAGCACTTCAACTACAAATGAAGGAGGCACCTCACACTCACACGCTACCGAGCCTCCTTACTGCTAGCTGCACACCCACGACACGATGGTGTAACCAAAAGGCACAACAGACCTATGCCCAGAAGGCTCTAGTTATGGGCCTGCATGGTGATGTGATATCATCACAGTGATATCATAAAAGGTGACCAGAAGAGAACAAATGGAACACCCCTTGTACCAGGAAGGTACTTTTCTCCCACTTTGCTGGTTAGGGCATAGGGCAAGGATCTGTGGCTGGAGGACCAGGTGTAGTCGCTGACTTAATAGGAGCAGACATATACTCCTGCCCATTCCACCTCCTTGAGTATCGTCCCAGATGTAGTGAAGTCTGAAGTACATAAGTAGCCTAATATAGCATGATACTCAGTTATTGACTATACACACCAGAACTACAAAACATGCAACTACAGTTTTAGCCAGACTGCCTTCTCCCACTGTTCACAGTCATTTCAGAAGTGTCTTGCATACAGAAAAACAGATGCAGAACATATTTCCCTTCCCTTACTCGTAGCACAAACTTGTCTGAAGAGTGACAGTTGCTTAATCCTCTGTACAGCATCTAGCACAGAGGAACTCTAATTCTTGACTGGGGACTCCAATTGTTCTTTATTTAAACAACATAAAGACCATTAAGAAAGCCTTTACGTCTCCCAGTGTAAAACTCCATTGATGGCACAATAATATATGATAGTATTACAAAACAAACATTCAGAGAAAAACTCTACCAGACAAGCCACAGAGCTAGCAAAAGTTTCCTTCATCTCAGAGGCATGTTCTGAACTTTCTCCAAGCATCTTACCAATGAGATGACCCATTTGGTGAGGCAGGAAGGCCACAAACCTCACACCATGGAGCCATTCCAAACTCATACAGGCCTTTTCGAGAGCATCCTGCCAGAAGCTTTTTGGATAACATGGAAGAGGCAGCTGGCAGCCCTGTGCTGAGTACAAGCAAAATAGCATGTCATAGAGAGGTGATTTCCTCAACACATTGCCTCACTGCAAATAGCAACAATAAGGATTCCCACCAAACCAGGAAATGTTTTTGCCTCCTTTTTTCCCCCTGATCAGGTAACCAGAGAGACCTACAGAAATTAAACAACTTGCTTAAACCTACATTATGACTCTATAGCAAAGCAAAAAGCCAAATGAACAGCACCTATGAACTTGGGAAATGCCTTAACCATAAACCCATTGCTTCTCATGCCTTACCAGCTTGTGAACACAAGCAATAACCAGATTCTCAAGCACAGACAGGATCTCTAGGAGCTGAGAAAACTTAATCAAGGAAGAAAACCTGAGATCTGTCTATCACTTCAGACACCCATTGCTTAGTCACTATGTCCAGCAGCTACACTACCACAGCCTAAAGGAGAGACTTTCAGTATCTGTTCCTCCACATTTGCACCCCACTGGTTTTGTAGGAGTTTCCCCCACCCTTTATCCTATAAACACTGTTCTAGCAGAAATGAGAAATCTGTTGAGCCAGAGGCCTATAACTGTAAAAGAGAAACTATTTAGTCTCTCCTGCTTTCAATTCTGCCAAACAACAGCATTGCTGGTATACTATAAAGGACCCCACATGTATAATTTCAGATTAGCCCCACTCACCACCACTCAGAGGACACTGACACCAACACCCACTTCACTGTCTGTATTTCCACCTTCAGATGTCCCTCTTTTATTATCCGTTCTGCTAATCATGTTACCATGGGAGAAGGAAGTTGTGGGTTAACCTGTCTGCATAAAAACAGCAGTCCATTGCACTTGCATTATTTTAATGGTGATGCAAGGCTAAGGACTGAGAAAGAATCTCTATTATAAGGACTAAGCTGGAAGGGAGGAAAGAAGTTAGTTTAGGGGTTCACTCAAGCATTAATCTATTTTGATCACTTTCTGTAGAAGATAAGAGCTGCTTTGTAATAATCTTATTTTTTGAAAAAAAAAACAACAAATAGCTCAGGGGATGCTCACTCTTTTAGGGATAAAAGCTAGCCTGTAATGTGCTATTTTTAGAAGTCATTTAAAACCTGACTTCTTTTATTCTGGGGTCTTCTCTTGATCATTTTGTGAATCATCTTTTCTATGAGAGAGTTATATCTTGTTTTAGCACAAGCTTTCAACTAAGACTCCTTTTATTGCGTCTGAACATCTAGCACCACAAGGAAGAGTTCTTATGAAGAATTGCCAGCTATGATGATGGTCTCCAGCTAGGACAGACTACTGCTTCACCCCTTCTCTCTGTCTCTAGCAAGGCAAAATATGATTTGGCGGCAGGAAGGGGGAAGAGAGGAAATATAAGTTTGCAAAAGCCACATGTCCCCCTTGCAAACACCTCTACAAGAGGGGTGTCGGCTGTGATGGGTAAAGTGCTAGCAGCTGTGGCAGGCAAGGCCAGGTGTTCTTGCAAGTGGCAGGCTCCGGCACATTTGTTGTTTCTTATTTCTACTCGCTGAGCTAAGTCCCTGTAGGGAAAGCACTGGTGGGTCTGTACAAATGATCTCCTATTGTCTTCTCTGCAAGGCTGACCATATCCTCTCTCTTTTCTAGGCTTTCTCTTCCTGTCTTGCACCACATCCCTCTTCGCGGTCAGGCATGTGCCTAGGTTAAGTGGAAAAACAACTTGCCTTTCTACTGTGGTCTCAAATGCTGAAGGTACCAAGCAGGGAAATCAGCTATGCGGGGAGATTCCTTCTGCCTGAGATTTGAGTGCCCCCTCTCTCAGGATGTATAATATTAAAATTCTCTGTATACTCCCTCAGGGAAAGCCACATTTCTCCTTTAACATTTCCTTACCTGCGCCCTGGCTGTTCTAGCGGGAGGTGTTTTCTGTGGGGATGTGCCAGGTTGTGGAGGATTTTTTAAACTTCTTTGGCACATTTGCTTTCTCTTTTCCTCTGCTTTCAGAAATGTCACCAGCCCTGCAGTGCTGTCAGCAACATTATTTAGTTTGAATCCTACTGAGTCTCAACACCTCCAGGCAAAGGTGGCACAAAGTTATCTTCTTTCCATCACAGGCCAAAAGGGCTTGGATTGCCTTCACTCTGACACCTCATTGTCTAAATCTGTAGTTCAGATTATTTCCTGACTCATGCTGAAGTTATATTGGGTGTGAATTACAGCAGAAAGTACTCAGAAGACTTCAGGCTGGAACCAGCAATATTCTCTCTGTGCTTTGCAATTACACAGCTTACCAGGCTACTTTCAACTTTTATGGGTAGTGTAGCATCGTTGTAGCTGGCCAATATGATTGGGACATCTAGGGAGCCCTCTCCTGTGTAACTGGGGTGCCTATAGCAGAACTGGTGTCTCTTCTGTAGACTAGCAGAGGGGTTTTGTTATCTTTAGTGTAAGCTTTGGCTAAGAAGCCTGACTCCCTAATGCTGCCCTGCTATATTTAGACTCTCTTCTGGTGTGCCCACCCAGTGCTGTTCCCCTTGTTTGTTTCCTACCAAACAATGAGACCTGAAAGAATTGCTTGGAAAGGGGCCAGTGCTCTTGCAAACAAAACTGTCAGGCGGCCAAGCTTTGCAACGGCCCTTTGTAACATACTGTACTGGGAAATGGGAAGCAATTGTCCCTCTTGCTTCAACCTCCAGCATGGGCTTTTTCCCCATGCTAAGAGCTCTGTGGTGTGGCCCTGCCCCAGGGACTGTCTTTGAGGAGGTGTCAGAAGACATGGGGGGATTGCCAAGGGGCAACAAATCAGGGTGGCAAGGAGCAATATAAGGTCTGCTCTCTGTTCTCCCTCACCTCTAATCCTGTATTCCTGCCAGGTCGCGTTTTAGCAGCAGGTTGTTCCTGGAAAGCCTTTGCTATCTGCCCTGATTGTAGTAGAAGCTGCTCATGTACATATAGGGTTACAGGTGCGGTCAGATGCCCTTCTCACTCACCCCGTGTTTCTTTTCTGTGCTCTTGTGGTAGCTTGGCTACCATGTTCTACAACCTCAGCACTGCAGGGCGAGAAAAAAAGCAGCCCCAGCCCTACTGGTGAGCAGAACAAGAACTACGTTAAGATTAGTTTTGCTTGTTTTAAACAAATGGAGCCAAAGAAAAAAACAAAGGAGAAGGAAAAAAAGCCAGATAGGGAGAAGAGAGAGGAGAGAGATTTCTTTAAGACAGAGGGGTCTGTCTGATCCACAGTAGCCTAAATGATGAGAGCCTGGAAATTGCAGATCTGCATCCAAAACGGAATGTGTTCCATTACCTTGGTTCCAACTTTGTTGCTTCGTTTGGCCTCCTGAGCCAAACCCTCTCTAGCCACAAAAGGACATGTGTATCCCTGAGGGAGATTCCAGGAACATCCTTCGGTTGGATCTGTTTTGGGTTTTCCTTTAGGCCCATAAGAGAGGTCAGAGCTTGCAAAAAAAAAAAAAAAAGATGCCAACATTTCCAGCAGGGGAAGAAAGGTGCCGAGTACCAGAATCATAGCAAAATTTAGGGCAAGAGAAAGATCAGCTAAAAAGGTATTTGCCCAAACCACACAGGCTGCTGCTGGTCCTGCCTGAGAAGAGGGGTGTAAATCTCCTGTGAGGAATAGGGGGAGCGCATGTGCCCCCAGTGCCAGAATGTCAAACTCTCACTCCACTGATCACCACGTACGCACTGTTCTCTGGCAAATTTAAGAGGTGCTGGGACGAATCCAATGGTTTGAGTTATAGTTACGTAGCATCTTTTCTGTAATGATACCAAGTATTTGCAACTTGAAAATGGAAACAACTTTTAAGAACAGCTTAGGAGAACGCGTGCTGGCAGGGAAAATGCAGCTGGGGGAGAAATAAGTAGATAATATTTTGACACCATGGGCACACAGCACCAATTGACAGGCATTGTAGGACAGCAGTCTTAGACAGAAATTGTGTAGATGAGTGGAGAGTACAGGGAGCAGTTCAAGCACTACAGCCAGAAAAATCAGGTAAAAGGGAGAAATTAATGCAGGAAGGAAAGGCTGCATTTCAGACTGACCCCTAGCAGACAGTGCGTATAGGCACAGTAAGCAGGACCCTGCTCTGTTGCACTTTAACATATCACAGAAGACTACAAATATCACTAAACAAACTGAGTCAATTGGGGATGGCCCTTGTCATAGGAAATAAGGCAGTTTGATATGCATCGGGTTTTCTGGGCTGTAATATTATTGTCATACGTAGCAACTGTCTTAAAGTCCCAGCTCCTGGAGTCAGGGGATTTCTTGTAAGAATCTCAGCTTTCAGTATAAACCAGTACCAAAAATGCTACATCCTTCATTAGTGTACAGGGAAATTTTAAAGACGCAAACCCTAAAAGCTCAGAAAATTTTGGATGGCTGCCTAAAAAACAAAGGCCTGTCTCTATAGCAGCTCCTGATTTGGTGCACACAGGCTGGCCGAGAAATCTGGGATCCTTTTGGTTCATGTTGCAGTAATAAAGGGGGTTATTTCATACTTGCTGTTTATTGCAGAACACAGATCCGCTGTGCTCAGTGACTAAAGATCATTTGTGGAGCCTTAATAGTCAACAGGAAATTATATTCTCATTTTGCCAAATCACTTTATCACGATGCCATTATGAAAAGACTGTTCATCTATTTTAGTGGTTGCTTAGGAGATGCGAGAGGGATTGGCCTGCAGCCACTTCCCTCTTCTGACTCTCCCCAAGATAGCACTGCAGCCCCTTGCCTATAAGAAAGCCACTGGGCAACTGCTCGAACAGCCATGGAGATTTTACACTCGGGCTCCTTTTGTGACCTGTTGTGGCAGCAAGGCCAGGTGGAGGAAGTCCTGAACTCCAGCTGAACGGGAAACAGAAAAGCTTACTAGCAGGGAGGATCAGGGGAAGAAGGTGGATTAATGACACTGAGAAGCTCTGGGATGGCAAGGAAATGGCTGCTGAAGTGGTGCTAATTCTCTGAGGAACCCGTGGCAAAAACCTGTGTTTGGTGGTGCATGGTGGACCCTGTTCTGGGAGGACCCTCTTACAGAAACTTCTGTTTAGATGTGAAATGGATTAGGAGGACTGCTGGGGGAGGAATCATAGTTGCCTTTTTTTTTTTAATTGTGTTTTTAGCCTTTAGAAGAAATGAATCTTCCTTTTAGAAAGTGAAGGTGTTTGTTTGAAAAATGAATGTGAAATTTTGACACTGTGTTAAAGGCCTAATCTCACACCAGCAAAGTGAGGCAAGTCACCAGTACAAAGTCTAAGAGAAGTTTGCTGAAGTCCGAAAGCTCCTTTCCCTACAATTCACAGCCTTTTCTGGAAGTTCTAGGGGGTTTTCTGAAATTTATTCATTATTATTATTTTTTTGATTCAATAACTAATGTTCTGATCAGCACTAAGATATTCATAGCAAGTTGGAAAACCAAGGAAGACTAGATTTTCTTTTTTGGTCTCAGTATAAATGGGATTTGAAAGACTGAGATCTATTAGCTCTAAAACCTTGTAAGACATATTGACCAAAAAGAAACAATTCAATTCACTACCTACAGATAATATGTCCTTTCCTCGCTTAATCAGTTTTGATCAACTTGTCTTGCATACCCTGCACAGCTACTATGTAGCTTCATTATCTAATAAAAAGCAGAATTAAAATGCTGGCTTTCTGCATCTTAATTGAATTCCAAATCTCATCCAAAAATAGCTTGACACAAATCAAAGTAAAAAAATAATTATCATGTAAATAAGCAAAGCCATTCACTATTTTCTAACATAACTAAATGCAAATTATGGATCTGAATAAATGTGAGCAATTAGATTGTTCTATTTACATGTGCAGAGAGCCCAGGCTAGGAAAAAGTTACCCAATTTAGTGGAAGGGCTATATTTAGTTTCAAATCAGGATGCTTTAATTACCAACTAACAGGAAGCAACCTTTTTAGTTTAGTTTAGTTTTGTTTTCTGGTAATTTTTATGAGGTTTTGGAAATAACTACAAATGTGAAGCATAATTAAAATAGATTGCTCCAATCATCCTTTTTTGCTGTCTGACATTTTTAAATCACACCATCTTGAACAGACATTATCACACACCAGTCTTGTGGAAACTTTACAAATGCTTTTCTAAGCTATCCCACTTCATGTCAGCTCGCAGTTGTCTCCCTTTTAAACTACCTGGGCTACCCACAAATGAGTTTGAGCTGGATCATCTCCTCTTTTCAAGTTAACTTTTGCAAAAAGTAATACAGTTCCTCATGTATTTGCTGGTTTCGCTGGCTCTTTATGGCCAGAGCAGAAGTGGAGAGAGCATAGCAGTGGAGACCCCCAACACTTAGTATGTGCTTAGCAGCCTCCAAACAAAAGAAAAAAAATAACAAAACAACACCTTTTCTGTTCACTATAGTCTAACACTACCTACTGCTTATTATAGGCATGTGAAACCACAGTCACTCAATACCTGAGGGTTATAAAAATTTTTTTAGCTTGCTGCCTAAGCTTTGAAGTGCCACTGCATCCGAGTACAGCTCTCGCATCAGGGGTAGTTAGGCGCCGCATTTCCAGGAGACCTTGGAGTCTCTGTCACACCTATCAGTCCTCTTGCTCTGCCCTTTCCTGGTACAATGCTTCCCGTACTTCAGCTTTTCATGCCGTCCTTGGGTTCCCAGAGCCCATTTTTAGGCTGCAGAACAATAGCAATTGCTGAAAATATGAAATGGGAGAAAAGAAAACATCTTGGTAAAACACTCACACACTGGGAGTAGGATATAAAAATAAGAAGTGACAGCTCAGCTCCGGGGCCCCAGGATCTATGGGTTGTGGATAAAAACTGCTTCTATTTTTCATCTAGAATCTTACCTCTTGTTCTGCTTCTGAAAAATGCCAATAAGGAGACAGATCCTCTTTGTCATTGCTCCTAGGAAGTACATTCCTTCTGTGCCAATACCATCATACCTTCTATTACCATAACATATTCTGGATCCTTCTCCCTCCTTTTATTTGGCTCCTAGAGCTCAGTGAATAATTTTGCAATGAATTGTTTATTCAGCAAATCTCACTTCTTTTTCCATTTTTGGAGTATCCCAGAGCAGATTGCAATTTTTTCAGGTTCTTCATTACCTTCTGTAATCTGGCAAGCTTTCTGCAGTTTCTTCCTCTCATTCATGGATTGAGTGTGAACTTTGAGGGAGATATTTGGCTAGTCGTGGTTTTAGGCATATGGGTCAGTTGTGATGAGTGAGACTGCATGGCTTGAGAAAAATCAAGAGCATAGTCACATGCCAATGTTTGACTGCAAAAAGATCATCACTATTACTTTAAGTTGCTATTAACTTTTACACCTGTATCTTTCACTTAAGGAAAGTGAACGTGAAAGAAGGATGCTGAAGGGAGAATCATTTAAATATAGGACTGCATGTCGAAGGGGAATAACTTTTTCATTATATTCAGAACAGGATATAGCCTCAGATATAAAAGTCAGAGAGAGAAATGACTGCAAAATGATATTGTCAAGCTACCAACAGCCGCTTCATTTCATTGCTATCCTGGGACACCCTGGTGTTTTCCATGTCCCCATCCCAGCCCCTGCCAATTTGTTGTTCGGTTGCAGGAGGCGATTCTGAAGGCAAGCGGAGCAGGTAGTCACACAGGAAAAAACCAAAACCATCCTTCCTCTAAACACCGTGTGGGTGTGGGTTGTCATAGCAAGGAAATCTCATGAAAGGGTGTCCCAATGTTGGTATAGTATGAAGGAGGGCCCTTGAAGGGAAGTGCTTGTCTTGGCTGACCTCCTGGGTCGTGTGCTGGCCCCACCTTGCTGTAATGAGAGGGTTGGTGGAAAGCGCAGGTTTGCTGCAGGCTCCCGTCATCCCTGAACTCCTTAATTTACCTTTCCAGTGAGGGAAGGAGAGGCAGGGAGTGGAGAGGAATAGCGACAACTTCTCTGAACGGGCACTGAGCGAGAGCCAGAGTACTTTGGGGAAAAAGGAGAAAACAAGGGAACTCCACCCTTTTACCACAGAAACGTCTCAACCACATCCCAAACCCCGGCTAGCTACAGAGTCCTTCCTCACATTGAGAAGCAGGCCGGAAAGGGAGCCAGGAGAAGTGGGATGTACAGGGACCCAGAGATATTTTTAAACGTGCTGGAGGTCTGGTTGCATAGTTTTGGCCTGGTTTTGTTGGCACAAGGCCCTTTCTTCCCTGGTTTTGATAGATCACACTTGCTGAGGAGGCCCTCCTTGTGTATCAGGATGAAATTTTCTGGCTGACGAGATAGCTCTGGGGACGAGTAACCAGCAGCAGCAGCAGCTGCTTTTCTAGCCACGCTTACTCTGCAGCCTGTTTGGTTAAGGAGCCTCTCCTCTCAGACCTGCTGCTCCATGCGCAAAAGCAGGACTGCCAAGGAGGACCTGCTGTGGGCCTTCAGATAACGTCACAGGTTTGACTGAAGGCCCTTTTCCTCCCACACAGCTCTGCGGCTGGGGGCGCCCCCCTGGAACCACCTTCACCTTGCTGGT
>NW_008794088.1:2084813-2104424 GCF_000699145.1 Aptenodytes forsteri
AAAGGCCCTTTCCCCCCCACAAAGCTCTGCGGCTGTCAGCTACCGCTGGAACCTCCATTCCCTGTGCAGGAGGCAGACCGCCACCGTGCCATGTTTGACAGACCTTCTACCCTTACAGAGCTGTGCCTCAGGGCCTCTTACTAACTTGCTAGCCACAGAAGAGGACCACAGGAGGTACTGAGGAGGCACCAATCCAATACGGGACATGAGCTGTGACTAAACATTGTTTGCACACTCAGGATATGTGCAGCATGCACAGGGAAAGGATTGTGGCTCTATGCAGGGGGGAGGCTTGGGTGCCTTACCCCTTTCAGAGGTGTAAGGCACCATTGCTAAACAAGAGGGTCAAAACGAGGCACTGAAATCCTCCCGAGTAGGCTGTGGAGGGAGCACGCGTCTGTGCTGGCTCTGCACCCAGTGTACCTGGTCACCCTTGATCCACTGGGAGATGAGGAGGAGGAACTACAGGCAGGAGGGGCCCAGCCACTTCCTCACACAAGAGAGAGCTGAGCTGATCTCAGCCCATGTCATGCTGTGGTGATGTGGTATGTTGCGGTGATGTGGGACATCCTGTGACACAACTTGTGAAAAAGCGAAGAAAGATTAAAAGTGCTAGAGAAGAAAAGCCTTTGTGTGTTTATTTTTGGTAGAAACAGGAAGGATGCTGGTGAGGCTAAAAAGAGCCCAAGCAGTGTCCTTTCAGAAGCCTACACCTAACAAACTATGTATTTTCCTACACATGGTAAAGGCAAGATCTCATCCTTTACGTAATAGCTTTCATGGAAGAGGCATTCAGTTAGATGGGAATTTCTTCACCTCCTGCTGAGAAGCAACCCTATCTGGGTGGTAACAGAGCAGTCATTTAATTGCGAAGGTGATGAAAAGAAGCATACATCTGAGAAATAAAACATGTGGAAGGTAGGGAGTTCAAACCTGGCCAGAGTAACAGTGCCATAGACCTTTCCTGAGGAAGGAAACACAGGACTTCTAATAAACACCCTTCATTAGGGGCTTCAGTGTTCAGCTCATCTGAAAGGGAGCAACTCCACCGCTTGCAAACTAAGCCACTCGAATGAATCAGCTGCTCTTGTGGGTTTTGTTGCGTGCAGGGGGGCCCTTGATCCAAATGCTGATCACGACTTTTGTGCTTCACATACGAATGCTGCTAGAGCTGCAGTCCTAAGCGAAAGGCTCCTCAGCTTTTCCTCTTTACTGGTTTTGGGTTTAAAGCAACTCAAACTGGCCAAGAGGGAACAAGGAAATAATATAGCTTCTGTTGCTGATAAGTTAACTTTTTCTCTATGGACGTATATTAATTGCTTCTTTCATTAATGGTGTGAGCAGGTAGATTTAATTTTTAAACAAAATCACAGTAGCTGTTAGTAACACCTGAGCCTGCCTCTCTGGGCAAAGTACCCCTTTAGAAATCCCTGTGTCTTCAGTAGCTAAAGCCCTTTAAACATGTCAATCATTTTCCTCCGAGGAAAAATTAAAATCTACCCTGACACTGTTGCTGAGATGGCTGCAGCAGGAACAGCATGGCCTCCTCGCTTGACACTGGAGGCATTTGTGGGATTTGGGACACAGTTTGACATCTAGTGGTAACGCGTGGTATAATCCCAGAGCTCACACTAGGAAGTGCAAGGGTCACAATCCCGGATCAGACAAGCTGAGAAAGGATCCCTCCATCAGCCAAGGACTCACTTGTGTGCTGCGTGTACAGCCACATACCTTGGTATTATGCATCTTCTAGCCTGCACTGACATTTGATTAAGGGAGAAAAACAGCTGAGAGGTAGGCCCAGGACATATTTCATCCAGAAAAGCAATATCTTTTAAAATTTGTGGTTTGATCTCTTTGCTTATGATCTCTTGGATCATTATGCATGCTTTTACCATGCTAATGAAGCACTAGCAGGAGGGTCTTAACCCAAGTAAAGCAACAGAATATGTCCAATTAGTTAATTTTGAAGTCTGCTAGGAGGCTGAGGTTAACGAAATTTGGGATATTTCAGCTTCAGATTTGATTGCTCCCATTTATGATTGCAACCAGGAGAGCCTCATGGAGCTGATCTGCTGCTAGGAACTGAATAATGAATGCACAGATAGAGCCATCTTTATTAAAAGAAAATGTAGGAAAGAGTAAAATGATTCAGGTGACTTGAGCTGCAGCCCAACCTAACACTTCTGGAGGGTTACAAAGAGAGCGAAATCTTCCTTATTTTTGTACTTCTCCACATTTCCTACTATCAGAATGGGAAAGTATCATTATCCCTTCAGAAACATTATTTTAGCCCAACCCACACTCAAAATCTCAGAGGGAAATCGCATGCCCTCAAAAAGTTTGGCCGGTTTCTACCTCTAAGAAACTCAGCTTGGACTGCAAGGGTGAGCAGTTCCTCTGAACTTGCAAGATCTGCTTCTTACCACTAAAGTCAACCCGTACAGATAGATAGTGGTCAGGCAGTTGCTCTATCTGCCTGGAAACATTAGATTAAGTATGTATACAGGGATTAGTAACATTTTATCAGGGATTAATTTGGCCCACTGTGTACAGCTGCCAAAAGGAAAAGAATAAATGTTAATTAGAAATTATATGAAGAGTCTTGAAGCATTTAAGGCAATTGTTTTCTTTCTATTTCTTTTTAGAGAAAGAAAAAAAAATAATGCTTAAATCAGAATAGCAGTTATGAGTTAGAGCTGATGAAATCACATACCCTGTCCTCCAGATTTAGAAGAGTAGAGAGACTCCATTCCTCCTCCCTCTCTGGGAAGTAAACCCATTTTCTGTGTGCATTAAGGCAGGGGGTAGTGCTCCATACTATCATTACGTGAACCCTATGTGCTACATTGCAAACCACATTTGAAGTCCACTCTCTGGTGCAGAGAGTAATGTTTGCTCCCTGGGGAGCAATTTCTCAGTCTCTGGAGTGTGTTGAAGTGTGCAGTTTTAACTTCCCCCCAGGATGTAGCTCAGCTGGTCACCTGAAAATTGCCTTTTCAGCCTTTTCTTGGCAGAAACAAACCCAAGATTTGTGAGTGTCCGACAGATAAATATGGGGTTGTTCAGCTGAAAAGGCCAAAAGCTTTGGCCCGCTTTATCAGCCTGCCTGCTTAGAAGCACTCCTCTGTTTACTAAGTCAGGCAAAGGGCCTGGCTGGCTGAAGAGGCAGGATAGGCTGGTTTCCCCTGGCAGGTGGATGGGAACCAGGCTTCTCCTCTGAGTAAGTCTCCAGGTTGCAGAACTCTCCAGGTGCAGGAGGTGGAAAGGAGTAAGAAGCATCAGTAGGCTGGTTTGTGGTAAGGGAAATCTCCTATTGACCCTGTTCTTGCTCTGTCCCGTGGCCCATTCACACACCATAAACAGCCACAAGGTCTGAGTGTGTCTCAGTCAAGGCTTCAGACTCTGTTCACAGCCCTGTTAGACACTTCACAGCTGCTTGCTTCCTCAAACAGTCAAATGAGCTGTTACGGTTTCCCTAATGAGACCCTTAATTCTGAGGAGAGATACAGAGCATCCCCTCCCATCTTGGAGCAGAGAAAATCTGCACAACCAATTCCCTAAAAGCCTTGCATTTCACTCTCTTCTCTCTATCATCAGGTTTGTATCTTTTTTTTCTCTTTTTTTTAACCCAGCTGCAATCAAGAGCTCCTCAGGGCAGGAACTATGTCTGTCTGTCTATCTGTCCGGAGGGTGCAACAAACATTTTAGGCACAAGACAAACAATGTAGTAGTGTGCCTCTAGTGTACTCTCTAGTGCCAGGCACTACTACAGAAAAGAGGAGAAAATCCACCAGTAACAGGAGATCCAGGGCAAAAGAATCAGCATCCTGGCCATTGGCAGCTCGAGCATTTTCTAGCTGGTGGAGATCTTGAAAGAAAATTTTATAGTAGGTATGCTTGTGCATGTATAATGTGATAGAAGTTTAAAGGAAGAATATCAGACAAGAACAGTGAAAGGTTATTCATAATCAAGATATTACTATCAAGGTGAGAGTATATAGGCTTCGTTGGGGGGTGGGGGTGAAAAACGGAAAAAATGGTCATTACTTCATAGAAGACCTTGTAGCCTTCTCCTACTTGTCCTGTCTTTGCAATCAGCCTGTGTGGCTTCATGTCCATCTCTGAGCCTGGGGACAGCCAGTGAAATCCCCACTGAGGACTACTGCACAGGGGCACAAATGCAGAACAACTCTAAAATGTTTAAGCATTAGTTATAAAGTGTATAAATCTATGGCAAGTCATTATGAGTACTCATAACAAGTTTCCATGGATATATGTTTTTAAATAACACTTGAATATTTTGGAGAGTGGCAGCTCAGATGAACCCAAAAAGACCTGTGTAGGAGAAAGTTGTAAAGGTTAGTTCTTTACAAGGTAACAGCCATGTCTTCTGTCTTCCAACATAATACAAAAAAATGTTCTTGTCTTGTTCGTATTATCTTGATAATGATAACCAGTGCTGTTCTTGGTTTGCACAATATTGTTTCCTTAAACACCTGTTGCATTGTGCTGCAACTGTACATCGCTGTTAAAACAAAATGACAAGGAAAGATTTTAGTGAAATTTGTAAAATACTGGTGGGGCTCGATGCTGCAGTCCCCAAGGTAAGAACTGCCCCAGTCTTGGCCTTCAAAACAGGAGGAAGAAATAGGATTTTCATCCCTGCTTATAGAAGTTCTCCCTTCCCCTTTCTCCTCCCATCATCTCCTCCAACAGCCAGATCCTACAGTCCTCTCCAGCTGGGAAGGTGAAATCCTGAAAAATCAGGTGAGTGCTGGCTTCTGCTGTTCAGAGAGGGGATCCGGGTCCTGGCGTTCTACACTGCAAGTCTCTCAGCCTTAGGGGTGTGCTGTATTGCCTGCACAATATCAGCTCTCTACGCTCTTGTTCCCCAGCTGACCTCTTACATCCTAAAAAGCACAATAAAACAAACACCAGTTTATTTGCTATGGCAAAACGGCTGAAAGAGGCCATGTATTTCAGTGTCTCAGCAGCTCTGATGCCTTTTGCAGGGACGAGAGAGCAGGGGCTTTTGCAATCCATTTCTGGATATTGTTCCTATTTATCACTAATGCCCCTTCAGCTTATAGCTGTGCTGGCTTCCTTTTACTGCCTCAGGCTCCCCAAGCCTACACAGACAGTGCAAAGCAGAGAGCCAGGATGGCCGTGTATGCAGCAGCTGGTGACCACTACCTGTTGTGCTTCCAGCATCCCTGCTGCCATCCCAGCAAGAGCCCCAGCATCACCACAGCTTAAACACGAACCAAACAGCCCGGTGAAGCCTGCCTGTGTGTTTCTGGACAGCAGTTTCCTTCATAACCCGGACCTCGGACACTTATTCTCTGCAGCAGTGCAGCTCACGGGCAGAACCCGTGCTGAGGTACTGGAGGAGCAGAACTTTCCGTGACCTCTGACGGGTGCTCTCGTTATGTGATGCCTTCGCAGAGGAAGTGCCGTCATTGCGCTGGCTGGGGCCTGTGCCCGCCATGTACCCGGCGGACCTTCCCCTGAGGTCCCATCTCACCTCAACTTTAAAGAACTAAACTGCAGCAGCTCCAGGGCTGGAGCTTGAAATGTTTTTCCCAACAGATTTTCAAAGGAGCTGTTGGGGAGGATTCTTCTCCCCCAGCTGGGTGATGCCTACGTCAGAGCTTGTCATCTACAATCTCTCTTTTTATGATCAACCGAAAGGAACAGGCACTTGAAGGGCATGGTTCATTTCTTTTTGCTGACTATAAAGGCAGTCCATGATGATGAGCCTAGCTGCAAACGTCTGCATTCAATCAAGCTGAGGGAGATGAATTCCGTCCCGGTGCCCAAAATTTTTGGAGGCTCTAAACATTTAACCCCATTGCTTAACATTCAGAAATTATTCCACATTTTTTAGGTTGGAAGCATTTCTCTTTTTCTCTGGCAAGCTCAGTCTCTCCCTTCTTGCACGCTTTTAAAAAAAAAACATCATCATCTTGGCATCATCTCAGACTAAAATGGTGGATGCTAGTTAATTGTCTAACAAAATTGGTTGATTAATTTTTTATCTATCTATTTATAAAACTCCTTTAACACTATGAAGTGCTATAGAAATGCCATGTTGCCGTCAATAATTAATGCAGTAACATCTGGTGGGCACAAAGATGGATCACTGTCCCTCAAATTAAGGTACACTGTGTTAACTTCAACGCTATTTTTAGGTGAGTGCAGCTCATTAAAAGCCGTCACATAACAGTTTTGCTGAAAGAACAGTCTTTGCCTCTGACAGCTTTTATTGTTGTTCTTGCTGTGGCTAAAATAAAATAGTAGCCCAACACTTTGTTTTCATCAGGATTATTATAGATATTCTTTCTGTTCGCGCCATTCTGCTCAGTTTCTGGAACCACTCCAGCAACCGGGATACCTGGTCCCCTCCCAGTGCTCCACCGAGCATCTGTCCCGTGTGCCTCTCCAGTACCCTCCCCAAGAGGTAATTTCTGTGAGTGAGTGAGTGAGTGAGTGTGTGTGTGTGTGTGTGTGTGTGTGTGTGATGGTGATGAGAGGCAAGTGGCTTCCTTTGATAAGTCCAGAGAAATGTGTTGTGCATTTGGGTTCCAACTGATCCCTCCTTTTCAAGGCTGCAGGAAGTAAATCAGTCGTGTTTTAAATGATCCCACGCTCCAGCTGCTGCAGATTTGGAAATTGTTAATGAATGCTGCTCACAGTGTTATCTGCTTGCGGCCATATGGCTCTGTAGGGAGAAACTTCCATCCTGAAGTATTCTGTGCACCTTTCCGCTGTATTTGCAGCGCCGCTGGAAGGCAACCATCACCGGTCTGGAGGGTGACAAACAACTTGTGTTCAGTAGCCAGTGCATTGCAGCTGGGCATGAGGGGGGATTTTTTTTTTTTTTTTTTTTTTTTTTACACAGGCTACTGGGGCAATTTTTTTTGTTTTATGTGCCAGTGTAAAGCAGACTGTAAAGGCCTTGACTCCTAATGATGTGTGGACAGCATTCTGCTTGGCATACTAATGCATGAAATGAATCCTTTCTGATCCATATTCTGACTTGGAAACTCTCTGATTCCCTTCTTAAGGCTCAACAACCTTTGGAACAAATGTCCATTCCTTCTCCCCATATTCCAGTGCCAAAATCCTATCCCCTGTGTGTGGCTAGTGTGAGGCTTTATCATATTGATTGTAGACTAATAAAAAAATATGGGTTAAAAGGGACCTCAAACATTCACTTTATCCATCTCCTGCCCAAAAGAGAATTACCTATATCTGGGCCATTCCTGGCAAATATTTATCTAAGTTTACCCTGATGGAAACTCACTCATCCCAGACAACCTACTTCAGTGTGTCTCTAGCCTTACCCATAAAACTTAAATGTCCAGCTTGAATTCCTCTTGCTGCAGTTCACTATGTGTCCTTTCCCCAGCATAGATATGAAAAAAGGATTATTCCCATCCTTTTTGCTGTGGTCTTTTATGTGTTGAAGACTGTGCATCACATCCTCCTCCTCAGCCAATGTCATCTTCTCTAGACTAAGCTAGTCCAGTACTTTCTGTCTTTTCTCACAGATCTTGTTTTCTTGACCATTGACCTTTGTTGGCACCCTCCTCCTAGACTCTGCCCAGTTGATCCACGAACGTTTTGAAGTGTGATGCCAGTTGTCGAGCTGAGTTCGTACCAACACTAGTGCTGAAGGATTACTTCCCAGGTCTTAACAGGAGTCTAGCCATGCTTCTTAGTATGGTCTTACACATTTTCACAGCAGTGTGACATTGACGATTCACAGTCTTATTTTGATCTGGTGGAAACCTTTCCCACCCACCCTTTTCTCAAGTCCCTCTATACAGGTCTGTTACATAGATGGCAACAAACAGTTGCTTTTCAGTATCTAAGGGACTTGCTTCTCTTTGAATGTTACTGACTTTCACATGGGAGAGATGAAAAATCCCCTGTGGCTCCCAGATATACCTTCGAAGAGCAATCTCCAATATCCTTAAAATGATTACACCAATTTGCATAGCTGTTCAAAAATAGGCTTCTCCATGTGAGGTCCTTTTAACCCCTATATGAAGCTTTCACTCTGTTTTGGCTGACACCAACTGGGTCTTGGCCCTCCCTGGCAGCAGAACGGAGCTCCCTCCAGCAATGGGCAGGTCAGGAAGGGCTTGGCTTGAGCTGTGGCATCCCATGAGTATGAAAGAGAGTTTTGTCGCCTGTCCTGCTGGAAGGGAGGACTCGGCGTAGTTTAGAGGCAGAACACTTATGAGAGCCCTTTGTTAGAAAACCAGTGGCAGAGCGTATTATCTTCTCTCGTTGCTTCATCGTGTAATGGAGAGCCGCAACGGTCCCTTTAACATTTAACTGCAGCTTCAAGGAAAGGCCCCTTTGAGTGTTGTTTCAAGGGCTTCAGAGCAGGCCAACAAAAACAGGCAGGGATGATTAAACTACAGACCAGCTGAGGTGATCTTGACACAACTGCTGATGTTCAGGTCAGCCAGTGCTTGTCTTCCGTCCAGAGGATTTTCCCTTTGACAGAGGAGGGTCCTGCCACCGGTCACACAACTTGCTAGGCTGAAAGAGGGAGACAGTGCTCAGAGAGGAACTCCTCAGTGGCCCAGGGGAGGCAGATAACATCCAAAGGGGCTGCTCCACCGTTCTCATGGCTGTTAGTGTGCGTCCATGGCTGGAGGTGAGTGCTCAGGGGAAGGTCTGTAGCAAATGCTGGCTTGATGGCTGTGTGAGGAAGACGTGGCAATACTCTGCACAAAGCAATAGGTGGGTTACTCCTCATCTCCACAGTATCATGACACCACCAAGAGCTTCCTACCTGCCTGTGGCCCCCTTCCCCTCCTCCTATTGCTCAGCCAAGTTCTTTGTCCTCCGCGCTCCCCGCTCGGCTGAGAAGAAAACAACCCTGTAGCAAGGCCGAGGACAACACAGAATTGTCAGCCTCCACTGCTGGTGTCAGGGTCAGGCCAACTGGCAGACAAGGAACCATTTGAGCTCAACTCTTTGGCAAGCTAAATGAGCAGTGCTGGGATCAATCACACATGGGCCTGTAGATATTCATCACGGGCTAGATGCACTGTTCCCAGGGGATGGTGCTTCACACAAGGGGCATGCCTGTCTCAGCCTCTGTAGTTAAAGAGCTGGAGTTGGGGAGAAGACCTGAACCGTATGGAGAGACTTCCAGGAAAGTTAATGCCCCACTACATTTCAAAAAAACTTCTTTTCTCAACAGAAAATCTATAACTCTTAAAATGAAGCTAGTTGCTGATCTAATTCCAAATGCTCTCTGCTTGACTTGAAAGTGATTTCAGCAACGCTTTGATCTACACCCAAAAGCCACTGGGAATAGCACCAACTGCTCAAGCAGGCCAAAGCCAAGAAAGGAAAGTATCCCTGCATTAAAAAAAAAAAGCGTCCTGGTTCCTAGGCCTCCACCAGATCCACCCTGCACCCAGGCAAATTCACAGGCTCTTGGGAATGCTTCTGTTCAAAAACAATAATACCCTCTGGAAGGTCGTGTGCTGTTGGGAATGTTTCCCTTCTCTTTCTAGATCACTCTATCCAGCCTTCTAATTACAGCTGGCTAGATTATTTTTACAAATAAATTATCCGACTAATTCAACCCTTTATCCAGCTCATGAATCATTAGCAAACACACTTTGCTTTTTGTTGCTCTTGGTAATTATTTCATGAATGGTTCATGCAAATAAACTTCAGTCTGTGGGAGGTGTCTGCAGCTTGCTCCCCTCGCCTCTTCAGGCCATGTGAGTGGCTCCCTCGCTGATGTGCTGTGCTTTACTGCTTTTGAACTGCATGTCAGAATGCTTTTAATTACAAGATTTCTCCTTCCTCATGCAGAAAATGCCCCTGCCACAGCTGTGTCCCAAACGTTACATGCCAGGCAGAACCCCATTCACACCAGTCCTCATGAATAAGAAACAAAAGAGAGTGGGGGAGGAGTGGAGATGAGCAGCTGTGCAGAATCTGAATAAATATTCACTGATTCCCTTTTCTGAGCATCTGCTGTCTAAGTCTCCTTCTCGTGCAAATAACACATGAAGTGTGTGCGGGGAGCGCTATGAGACAGTGATATGCCACGTTTTTCTAGGGGCTGGCCCACAGAAGTTAACAAGTCCTAATAATGTTTCCAGACAGAAATAAAGATCCTTCTGGTTATTATAATCCCTGTTGCTGCCTCATCTTCACACCTTATGTTTTAAGGAAAACATTCTGTTGGGATAGGGCTCCACCAGCCCCATCCCCCAGGAGCATGCAGCTTGGTATATCCAAAGGAGCCAGAGGAATAGCAGAAGTTTGCATGCTAGAGCAGCTCTGTTCATCATCTACCATAGTATCCTCTCCTGAAGAATGATCAGACAGATGTCTTCTAAGATGTAGTAAAATAGCTGATCACACATGTCATGTTTTCATGTATATTTTGGAAAAATGCCTTCCTGAAGGTGATCCACTTAGACTTTGACACATGACAATTGGCACCCATGGTTGTTTTCACTTACTGGGTAGCCCTGCAAATTCTGCTTTTCTGCACAGGCTAACCTCTTCCTCTCCCCCTGCCCTTGATTTCTCCCTAATATACCTTGCTGTTCTGTGTTGAATCCACAGCTGTTCTGCTGAGTGTTGTGTATCCTTTGTGCCCATGTATTACTACTGCCTGTAGCCCAACGCAAAAAGAAAATGCTTTCTGCCCTTTACGAAAAAAACCCACAAAAATCTTGGAATAATCAATTCACACTTAGCCCTAAAGCAATTGTTCACAAGATGCTATGAGCCAGCTCCCTGTGATTCTGCGTTCACGTTCTCTGTTTAATGGTGCTCCCCCTGATTTACAACCTTTTATCTGCCATGCCTTGAAGGCACTAACAGAACTTAACTGCCCTGGCTGGCTTACCTGGGCCCTCTATCCATGCACCCTCTTGCCCATTAGTCCAGACCTGAGCTTAAATAAAGCTCCTGGGCTATGTTGCCCATGTAGCTGTGCTGAGCTCCGTCCCGGCTTAATTAATTGTTTTTCCGGAGAGATGCTGGATCCACCTTGAAGAAAGCCTTGTCTTGTTCCCTGGAGGGACCCTGGACTTGACTCATCACTTTGCCTTGCCTGGGGCTGTCAGTGGACCCTGTCTCTATCAGCACCCTGCCTGGTGCTGTGGGACTGTGCCTGGTCGGTGAGGGTACCACCTGTGCTGCGATCACCCTTGTCTACCCTCTTGTCCTCCCTTATATTATCCTCCTGGTTGCTTTATGCCATGAACAGCATACTCCAAAGGGTTGTCATTTACTCTCAGTGTTGCACCAGGAGTTCACAGAGCTGAAAAGATACAAAAGCCTGCATATACACCAAAATGTGTGAAGCCTCTGACTTCAAAGTAATATGACTACCTCAAATCTCTTCCACTCAAAAGTAACCATTAAGTGGCTACCATCTAATAATGGCTATCTCTTGTGGATGATCCTGTCCTGCCGCTCTTGAGGAACTGTCCAGGTCACAAAACTGTCACCAGAGTTGTCCCCCTTATACCCAGTCTCATCACAAAGGATGAAAAGTTGCTGGAGCCTGTCCTACATTTGGAGTCATGTCTCCTGTGGAAGATGGGGGATTTCAGTCTCAGAAGTTGTCAGGCTGACATCTTTCAGCAACAATAAACTCAACAAAGAGAGTGAAGGGCACTATTATAGACAATTAACCTGATTTCAGACTATATATAGCCCCTATATGCATTGCAGCCATTCACAGAGCGATTCCTGCCATGGTATAGGGTTTTCTATTGCACAGTAGCCCTAAGCTGGAGGTGGGAGAGTGTCTTGCAGAAGCAGTGTAGGAGCTTGCTGTGCCAAGTTCATCAGTCCATAAAAAGCCATCACAGGCAGCTATCTGTTTTAAGAGGCTTTTTGGCTCCTTTTGCTTCCAGAGGGTTTCATTTATTATTGTGGTTAGAGTGAGCTGCTAATATGTTCATCAAAGGCTTGCTTTTCTTTTTTTTTCTGGACAAAAACTGAGTTTTCAAAGGAACGGATGCTCATGAGAAATGTTTGTTCCCTTAGAGATTTTAATTCTTCAGAATAAAAAAAGCACTTGATTCTTCTCCAATTTTTTGTTTGTTTAGGCTGAGGAAGGGGTATTAAAACAAACATTTTTCTATTAGAACTGAAATAGGATGAAATTGCTTGATATGACTGAAGAAAGATTGTCCACTTGAAATGAAACAGAAATTATGATTTAGTGTTCGTTCCTAAATGAAACAAAGTTGGGGGTGGGGGAAGCTTTGGAAAAAAATGAAAGCTGCATATTTGCGGGGGGACGTCATGTGTGGAAAACAGCCACCATATTTTGCTAGTCCTAATGAAAGGTAAATGTGTTTGGGTAAAGTGATGGGAGTTTATAGTTACCGTTCATCAATTTTAGTCCGACCTCTGGCTGTGCATTTCACAGCCACAGACTCCCTGTTGATATTCTTTTTCTAGACCTTTAGCTTCATTGAATGCAGAGTGCTTTCAAAGTGTACATTGCAAGGAGTGAAACTAATAGCAAGATTGCAGTCAGCTAAGAAAGCATGCCAGACCGTGAAGATGCTCTGGCATCAGAGCACTGATTTGGGACCCTGGCAACAGGATCTGTCAGATAGCTCTTACTAAGTTGTAGGCTCTTAGATAATGCAGATTACTCTTGTTCAAAAAAAAAAAAAAAGGATCATAGTGTAATTTAATTCAGGTTGAAAGGGACCTCAGGAGGTCATCTGGTCCAATCCCCTGCTCAAAGCAGGGTCAACTATGAGATCAGACTGAGTTGCTCAGGGCTTTGTCCAGTCTGATCTTGAAAACGTCCAAGGATGGAGACTGCACTTGACCCATCAAACTAATGGTTAATGACCTGAACCATATCATCCCGAACCATATCATCCATTTTGTGCATTTCTTTATCTACTCATCTTCCCACCACAGCAACATATCTGATCGTAGCAGGAGAATGTGACGCTGAAAGAGCTGTTCAGAGAGGAACTGTCTCTAGCAGATAACTACCCTGCTGACTGACCACCACTTCCCTGCTGTCTCACTGCAGTATTTGCATGCATTCACTGTTAAATATTCAGATTCTTTGGTGATAAACATGAGCAAGGACAAATAACAGACTGAGCAGCTCTGCATGTCACTTTAAAATGCATCATGTCTAGCAAACTCTCTAAGATGCTGCTTAATCCACAGGTATTCGCATGGAGTCCTAACCTCCTTAGACATTACTTTTTTAGATCCATGTCTGTTAATCACCTGTGATGCTTGCTGATAGGTAGGCTGACATCAAATACGTGCTGTGTAAAATTCAGAGGCACAACTGTTCTTAATCCCAAAGATACACTTAATGTTAAAGATTCATATTTCATCTTTGCAAGCCCATTATAATAGCTCAATGCTTGTTATAAGCACCCAGGGAATATCTTTGTGTGCAGGAGACCTGTCTAACACATGTGGTGTCACAAGTGAATGGTGAAGTTCTGCAAATTCCTAATGTTCATTTCTGTAGTCATGGCTATAACGGAGGCTGGGGTTACTCTCCAGGACTGGACTGGTTCTCCACCAAACCCGATAACTTCAGGCGGCTTTCAATAGCCAAAAAAAGTAAATCAGGTATGTCGTTATTCACACAGCTGCCTATTTTTATTAGGACTAACTCCTGAATCAATTAGTGGACCATGCAGTGTGGCTGTACACTGAGAAACTGTAGTATGGGACACTGGAGGGGACAATAGATGGAAAGGTGGATGCAAAGTCATCTTACTGCCTGTTTCATTATGCACTCTGTGAGACTGGGCTCCTGGTCGGTGAGAGTGATCCTTGTCTAGAAGACACTCGGTGATAATGACAACAGTTACATTTTTCATTTATTTCTTGTCAATTGGCTGTAGCAGACAGCTTCAGCACATAGCCATATACTCTTTTATCTACACTGGCATATGCCAAGATAGATAGAGTCTAAGTGCCTGTATGTCTAGAAGCTTCATCCTTAAGTCCTTACAGGAGTAGAAAAATCTCAGAGTCAGCAGGAAGGCTGCCAGCACTCAGTCCAAAGCTGCCTGTGAGGGTGTCTGCACTGCTGCTTTAGGGACACAGCAGCCTGCTCCCCCTACTCTTGAAGTCCAACTGCACCTTTTAGGGATCCAGGAAATGGCGAAGAGCATGCCAAGAGGTGGCCAGAAAGAATCAGTGACTCTTGACTTCCGAAAAGTTCTTGATTTTTATTTTCCACAGGATACAGGGTTGTTTTTTCTCCCTCCCTTAAAATGATTTTTTTAGGGCATAACAAACTGTTAGTCTGTTAATGTGTTTCATTCCAAGGGCTGGTATGTTCATAGGGGTGATTCTTACACAGACAGAATTTTCAAAACAAAGTCCCTGAAGAAAAAGAGGTTTCTAATACCTAATGCGAATGCCTCTGTACATATTCTGGGCCTGATTTCAGGAATTCAGGTTTGGTATATTTTTTTTTGCCATCATATTTATAAGACATTATATTATGGATGACTCATATATTTTATATGAAAAAAGAATCTTTTGTTAAAAGAGTTACAGATGCCTAATGCTAAAATCCACCTACAGAAATGGTTACTGGCAAAGAAAAGTCCTTTAGCATCCCCTCCTTTAACATATCTCAACCCAATAAAAGATATTCCCATTTTCAGCTAACTGAATCCCACCTCAATAAATAAGAGACAGGTACTTTGAAAATGTGCAGTAACACAATAAATGCCAACTTTCTTGAAAGTTGCACTGAAAGTCAAAAGTTCACCTCTCTGAAAAGCCAAGATGGATGTGCATTTTCTGCAGCACAGAGGGTGTCAGATGTGTTACGTTTCCAGGGGGAAGGAAGAGATTGTACTTGAGATTTTCCATTTTAGTGCATTTGAGAGACATTTTTTATCCATTTACTCTTCTAGCGTCAGTAGCAAGAAAGTGTGTGTGAAAGAGATTACTGAAAATATAAAGCCATTCAATAAATCAATAGTGTGCTTTCACTTGGAATATTGTGTTCAGTCCTAGTCACCAGCCATCAAGCAGCTGCAGTAGAAATGGAAGAAGTTCAGAGACCAGTGACATGAATGATTATCTGCTTGGGAGGCTGCTGTTGAAGAAAGATTGAGAAGGATGCGATCCTTTAGTTTAAAGAAGAGACAAATAAGAATAGTTAGGTTAGGGGAATATAAAACAGTAAATGGAACAGGAAAAGTAGAGTTAGCATTTCCTGGGACTCTCCCCGTTAAGACAAACACTGTGCAAATTCCCAGCCTGGACAATCTTTGCAAGTGGTTTATTATATATTATTATAATAACTACCATTTAATACAGCATCATTTAAAACTGTGTGCTTTATAGACAGACTTAAAGACAAGAAGCACCTACTAAGCATTCTGACTTGCCGTCCTGCAGGACAGTTGTCACCACTCCTGGTCAGCACAAGTCACCACAGAATGAAAATTCTGCAAGCATCACAATCAATTTCAATAATTCAAAATTCAATAATTCAATTCAATTCAATAATTTCAATCAATTTCAGTTTCAATAAATATTTCTACCAACAGGTACAGAAGTGCTGTACCCTTCTTCCTTCCTCTTTCTGTTTCTTTTCAACTAACACTGCAATGAAGCACAAATTTTCAATAACCTGATAATTAGGGACAGCTAATTATCAGCTAAAGGTCCTGTAACCTTTAGGGCTCAGTGAGATGATTCCTTTGAATGCATCAGTGTTCAGCAGCTGAACTTTCTCTGCCAGTTTGGCAGGTTTTGGCTCTCTTTAGATGCTTCAAAGTCTTTTCATAGTCTTTGATCTTATATTATGTGGGGTCCAAGGGAGAGAGGGGTCAAGCCACATCATAGCTACTCGGGACTTGATCAGTTTGTAGGTCCTGTCCTTTAGGGCTCAGTGAGATGATTCCTTTGAATGCATCAGTGTTCAGCAGCTGAACTTTCTCTGCCAGTTTGGCAGGTTTTGGCTCTCTTTAGATGCTTCAAAGTCTTTTCATAGTCTTTGATCTTATATTATGTGGGGTCCAAGGGAGAGAGGGGTCAAGCCACATCATAGCTACTCGGGACTTGATCAGTTTGTAAGAAGCATTGTGGTACAGTTGCTTTTGTTAGCAGGGGCTGGATTAAGTCGACCTTGCAGAACTCCTGCATTCATATGTTCCTAAATAATTGCACATCTAGCTGCAGAATTTTCCAGCTGTCTAATTAGTAAAGTGTGTCCAATATGAAACCCTGCAGCATTTTGCCCCATTGCAAGCTAAACTTCTGGTCATACTCGTGGTTCTCTCTGCTGCATGCTGAACATCTGACCCATAGGACAGTTTACTCATCTTAGTTTCCTTAAGTGTTAGCTGCTATTTCTTTTATTCACAATGAATAATATCTTATTCCCTCAGCTGTCCTGCTGAAATAAAGACAGCGATTAGTGATGGAGCAAAGTACAGCTACATGCTGGGGGAAGTGGTGGAATTTGTGAGACTTAGTTGAAAATGCAAATTTGTCATATTATCTCAGAGTCTGGTAGAATAAATCCTGACACTTCAGTCCTGAAGGCATGGAGCACATTTGCACAGGGAGGCTTGGGGTGTAAATCATGCTTTGCTCAGAGCAGTATGAACTGCGGTGCCCATGTCCTGAGGTGGCTCCCTGCAAGATCACTCTTTAAGCACCACCAAGGCATGTTGCAAAGCAATGCCATGATTTTTTTGTCTGTAGTCTTCACTGGGACATCAGGACCCCACAACTCTGAGGGCCAGGAAAGGTAACAGCCACCTGACACCATACCCCCATCAGCCCAGGGTTTCACTCCAGAACCCCCTGCCACCGCCGGGGAGCCCCAAGCTTTTGTGACAAATATGTTTCTCTTCAGCCACACTACTGCTAAACCTTTTTGCCTGTAGCACTGCTGACAATCCATCCATGACTAATACTGTTCAGATGGAGCTCAGTTCCTCTTCCATTTTATCATGCAGGCAGCAGTATGAAAGCCTGAGGAAACAGCTGATGTGCCCTTTCCTTTGATGTATTCCCTTTTAAATGCTTGACTCAGCTGAGAGGTGACCAAGCATCTCCTGAATGATTTGCACTGGAGCAGGCACCTGAGCTTTTCCTCAGCCCAGAGTGACACAAGTGTTGGTACTTGGTGACTTGATGCTCACAATGCATTGAATGTGACAGGGGAAGAGATGAATCATAGGCAGGCAGAGAAGGTGGTTGCAATTTGGGACAAAGGAATAAGGTATCTACCCTGACCCATGTTCAATGGCAACAGAAACTATGGCTTGCAGCAAGCTGAACAACAATATTCCACATGCTTTTGCATAGAGACAGTGTTGTGAACATACACTGGAATCAGATTTTAGACTAACTGCCATTTTACACACTGCATTTCCCAGATAAACTGCTCATTGCCCTCTTGGGTGTTTCCTGTTTGTTCGTTTATGCTGTACAAGAGAAAGCTGAGGCGTATGAGCAAATAAGATCTCTGTCTGGTGTTGCACTTAGCAATAAAAGTGTCAGAGGCTTGTGGCTGAGAGTTCAAACTGACAATAAGCATGGACCAAGAGCAAGTTTCTGATAAAGGTACATGTTGTGCTAGGGAGATTTGTTTTTTCTTGCTTTGGTTTGTTCCCTATTAGCCGCTGCTGGAGGAACACCAAGCAGTGTAACCAATGAGTCTTTCCCTTACAGAGGAGGTGAGGACAGTGGCTGGGTAGATGCCTGTCTCACTCCAGGAAGAACCAACGTTGGCTCTCTCCCTGCAGCCTGCTCCAGGAGAACACAACAAGCCTGCTATGGGTTGAGAAACCACTTGTCAATTGAGTCAACTTCTCTTTCCTGGTGAGCCCAAAGATTTGAAACTGACGAGTGAGACCTCAACATCTGTGGGATTGGCTCTTTAAAAACAAGAAATTTTTCAAGGGATTATACTGAAATTTTAATCTATATTATCACTCTATCTATATGTGCATGACTATCCGCATTGCAAGATCTCCTGTCTCAAATTTATTATTTGGTATTTGATGTCCTCTGCTGCAAAGATTTTTCTCCCAACTGTCTGTTCCCTGCTCAGCAAACGGTCCTTGTAACACACGCCCCAGGGAAGCTACAGAGGAGACATCCTGTTACGATGGACAGTTGCTTGTCTGCCTCCAAAGCTCCTGCCTGCATGACTTAATACACTACCCTCTGAAAACCCTTGGGAAGATGGAGAGATGTCACTGATTCCCAGTCTATTGCTAAACAACTATGCATGTGACATGGCCAGCACCACTGGTCCAATTTCAATGCACCCTGCAATATTTAACTAGAGGGAGAGCAACTCAGGCAAGAAAGACATTTAGCTGGAGCACAGAGGGAAATATTCTGACGGGCTTTATGGCTAGTAGCTAAGGGACTCCCTGCCCTCTGGAGCAGTTGCACGGATTCAGCTGCGTCCTGGACTCCTTATCTCATCATCTTTGGACCAAAGTACAAGAGGTACTTTTTCCACTAGCTCCCCACAAACGTCCCTGCAGCTGTAAATATGAGAAGCAAAGACATTTTTGTCTTCCTTTCTTTAGTATGCCTTGGCATTAAATATCATATCATGAGCTTATTGAAGGCAGACAGACTTGACAGGTGCCAAGTTCCAATGCAGTAGTTTTTACGGTTCTTGTAGGCAAAAGAGCAAGCCATCTCCAAAGCTAGCCTCTAGCACCGTTATAAAACAAAGATGCTGATACAATCCTGATACCAGATCACATACTCGACACCCTGAGAGTAGAGCCACAGTGTGCAGGAGTCAAAAACTGACATTGAACTCAGCTCATCGCAAATAAACTGCACTGATGCAGCAGCATATATGGGAAGAAGTGTTTCAGCTGGTCACGTTGCAGTGCAAAGAGGCTCTGTAACAAGCAAAAGAAATTAGAAATTTTCATTGACATAATTGGCATTGCTGAAACCTGGTGGGACAATTCGCATGACTGGAATGTTAAAATCCATGGGTTTAATCAGTTTAGGAATAAGTGAGTAGATAAAAGAAGTGGAGGTGGCAGTCTGCATTAAAGACATCATTACTTGATTTAGAGTTATTGATAATCCAGAACCAAAGGATGTTGAATGCATACGGATTAATGTGTTACCTAATAAAACCCAGGAGGCATGCTGGTACAGGGATGTTCCAGACTGCTAAATCAAACCAGAAAATAAGGTGAGTTATTCTATAAGCACCTGTCTTTTCTTCGTACCTACTGCAGAAGGAAAAAATGAAAGCACTGTTTTAAGGAGCTTTGATTGTAAGGATATATGCTGGAGCTGATAGAGTTTAAAGGTTTCTAAATTTATCAGCAGTCCTGGCTAACCAGGGAGTTCCCAGCTGACTCGAAGTTAGCAAATGTGACACCCATCTACAAGAAGGGCCGGAAGGAGGATCCGGGGAACTACAGGCCTGTCAGCCTGACCTCGGTGCCGGGGAAGGTTATGGAGCAGGTCATCTTGAGTGCCATCACGTGGCACATACAGGACAACCAGGGGATCAGGCCCAGTCAGCATGGGTTTATGAAAGGCAGGTCCTGCTTGACCAACCTGATCTCCTTC
>NW_008794088.1:2105289-2125304 GCF_000699145.1 Aptenodytes forsteri
TTTACTGAAAGAGTGGTTAAACATTGGAGCAGGCTGCCCAGGGAAGTGGTTGAGTCCCCATCCCTGGAGGTATTTAAAAGACAAGTAGACGTGGCGCTTAGGGACATGGTTTAGTGGTGGACTTGGCAGTGCTAGGTTAACGGTTGGACTTGATGATCTTAAAGGTCTTTTCCAACCTAAATGATTCTATGATTCTATGACTGCAAGATGATTACATTAAATGTGGGCAAACAGAGGGCAGCTGCAAATAGCTAATTTCTCAACAGTAGAAGAAAAATACAAACAAAATTGATGGGGTAAAAATTAGGCATGGAAAATGAATGAAAATTGGCAGGTCTTACAGAAGCATTTGTTAGAAAAAAGTATGGCTTTGCAATCAACAAAAGGCATGCTTTGGCTGAGAGCTCATCATCCTTATTCAGCTGCAAAGTCAAAGCAGCAATCAGGAACTGGAAAGAAATGTCTGATAAATGGGTTATACTGTATCAAGAAATAGATGGCAGTCAATATAAATTGGAAGTCATGAATATAGAAAATTGATAAAGGAAACTAAAGACACATTGAAAACAAGTGACTGGTAGACCTAAGGACAATAGGGAGAAATTTGTGTTAGGAACTAAATAAATTCTATAAGTTGCATGGGTCCGTGACTAATGGAGTTAATATTTTATTATATATTGGAAAAAGGGAGACTGATTTAAGTACTTCTTCTGGTCTGTATTAAAAAAAAACCCAAAACATCGTAAGAGGATGAAGAAGTACTTTCCAGTCCATTAGTGCCTGAAGATATTAAACATCATCTGCTAAGGTTAGATATTTTAATGTTTCCAGATCTGAATGACTTCTACCCAAGAGTCCTAAAGAGTTTGTTGTGTTACCTATTGATTAGAGACAGTAACCTACAGTAAACAAATCTTGGCATGGAGGGAAAATCTCAGAAGACTGAGAGAATGCTAATGCTGTGTTAATGTAGCAAAAGATGCAAGCAGCTTGTTCCAAGTAGTATGGAAATATTACTTGGAATATTATGTCTGGTCAGATAGCCAGACATCAGCTGCTGACAAAGTAATGAGCAGAAGTATAATTAATGCCAATCAACATGTTCTTACTGAAAGAGAACATGTCAAACCTGTTGTGATTTTCTTGGATTCGCAAGTTTAGCTGATGAAGATAACCACACTGATTTCTGTTCACTTAGTAGCGCATGATATTCTGATTAAAAAATAGACCTGTGATGATTTTACAACATCCATAAAGCACATCATAAACGGATTAAGAATAAACAGCTGTAAGACCTCTAAAAAGAGTTGTCAGAAAGAACAACACTTCAAATGGGGAAGGTGTCTTACACAGCTCCACAATCAGAACTGGGCCTGATGCCTAATGATCTGGAAGTAAATAAAAAATCGCAGCCAGTAAAGCTTATAGAGACATAAAGTTTGGCAGAGTAGTAAATGTAAGAAAAAAGACAGTCATGGACCCTGAATTGCATTCAGTAGCAAGTGGGTGCTTACAGACAAAATGCATTTTGACGTAGTTCAATGCAAAGCTAAGAAGAAAGAGCGCAAGCCATTCCTACCAAAAGTGCCTCTGTACACATCGACTCTGAATAGGATGTAGAGGCTATGGCAGACAAGTGATAATCATCTTGTACCATTGTGTGATAAAGGGGGCTAATAAGAGCCTTGAATGAAGAAGAAAAAAATGTTTCTTACTTCTCTGGTGTTGAGAGGTTATTTTATGTTTGTATAACGGTATTAGTGAGACTAAGTCTAGAATAATACGTTCAGTTCTGGTGTCCATCCCTTAAAAGATGCTGAAAAATCAAAGAGAAAAGAAAATAGCCACTCAAATGTTTAGAGGGCTGGAGAAAGTGCCTTACAATGGGAATCTCAGTGTTTAGTTTGTTTAGCTTATCAAAAAGAAGACTTAGAAGTGACTTGATTGCAATGTACAAGTACCTTCATGGGGAGAGAATGCCAGCTACTAAAGGGGTCTCTAATCTAGCAGAGAAAACCAGAGTAGGAGTCACTGACTGGAAGCTGAAGCTGGACAAATTTGTGCTGAAGATGAAGCATGAATTTCAACAGGGAGGGTGGTTAACCAGGAAACAGCCACTGGTGTAAGATACGGACGTCCCATCCCCTGCTGTCCTTAAATCAAGACTAAATACTCATCTGAAAAGAAGATGCTTTCATCAAACACAAGTTCTTCCTGTCATTACAGTGGCAACGGAATAAGAATGCAAAAGACCCGCAGTGCACCAAAGGTCAGACTGCTTGATCAAACTGTGATTCCTTTTAGCCTGAAACTCGGCAGACCCAGGAATTACATTTGTGTTCACTTGGTCAAATGAGCCATGCTGTAAAAATCTGATCTCCAAGAAATAAAGAGAGGGTCTGTTCCTGCTGACTGCGAACGTGTTATTCCCCTTCTACTGACCATCTGCTGTGGAAGCAGATGGGGAGCTTGGAGAATCACAACTAACACTGTGCTGCTCCTTCATCTGTCTTCCTTTTTGTTGCCTTTAGAGGTTTGGGTAGCAATCCCTAAAAATCAGCAAAACATGAGCACAAGATCATCTGTGGCACAGCGTTGTGGAGAGTGTTGAACTCATTTCTCTCATCTGGAGGATTGTCTTTAACCAAAACCCTTTGGTGTTACTCAGTAATATTGTGTTGTGCTGTAGTGTAGCAGGGAAAGAATTTGTACAACGCAGGACCAGCTAAAGGCAGCCACAGAGCCACGGAAGATCTTTAATTCCCAGGACAAAACAGCACTGCAGTCCAAGATAATACTTCCAAAACAGTTTGGGGCTGTTTTAGTCATCGAGTCAGACTGGCTGCATAGCACAGACCATAGGAGGGTAAGAATTGCCTAGATTTATGGGGGATCTCCACCACTGACAGACCATGTACTAATGCCCACTAGCCAGAGGGCACTGCACCTCACCTCCTCTTTGAGGTAGGAATGCGTGTGTACTGTTTCTCTGCCTGCCAGCCCAGGGGCTGGCTCCTGCAGGTCGAACTGGCTAACTCCCCCCTGCAGTATGAGCAAAGCGAAAAGAATGGAAAAAGCCAAAGCGAAAAAAACTCAACTCCATCTTGCAGCTAATTATTAATCATATGCGGTTTCCCAGCATTTCCAGAGTAATTCCTTGGTCCCCTCAGGACTATGCCTTAGCCTTATGAATCAGAAACAAGCTTTTCTCTTTTTCTGTCTTTGCCACATCTTTTTCCGTTCTTTTGCCTCTTTTCCCCTCTCCATCATCACACACCTTCATTCCTTTCTCTGATCCTTCTTTCCCCAGCTCCTACTTTCCAGCTTCTGTTCCCTGTATCTCCTTCTCTTCCATCATCTCTTTTGCTCCATACTGTTTTCTCTCATATGCCTCTCTCATAGCTCTACAACAGCAGTGCCCTGACACAGAAAAAGTGATCTGTTCCTATAAGAATAATGCAGCTGCAGCTCCGGCCTATTTAATGAAAGCCTCTAGTATATGGCAAGAACGGCTTGTGAGTCCCTGAGGTAGAGGTAATATTTTGTATTAATATTTGATATCTTATTTAGGATGCTAAATCAGATGCATGAAATCTCTCAGGAAGAATTGAATGCAGAGTTCTGTTTAAATGATACAGTGCTAAGCCAGACTGCCGGACCACCCCCTCTTCCAGACAGAACTCTCTGAGCTGCCCTGGTTTTAGATGGAGCACAACCTGCTGTCAATCTAAGAACCAGGGGTATAGTATTTATGAAGCCCCTATATTGCTTAGGTTAAAATTCCCTGCAACTGTGCCATCCTCCAACTTTTGTCTTGAGTTATTTCTTTCTCTGGTGGAGTGCCTAACCCCAAACGCTGAGTCAGATCCCTTCCCACATACCTTAGATCAAGCAAAGAGGATTGTGTGGTTTTTACTCTCTCTCTCTCTCTCACACACACACATATGCAGAGGGACTTCACCCCCTCTCTGCATCCACATGTATGTGGCAGGGTGGATGAAAAAAACCCTGTCACTCACTCTCTCAAAATGCATAAAGCCAAAGTGATTTGGCCCCTGTTGAAGATGAAGAGTTCCCAGCTTTCCCCTCAAAGCTTCATCCAATTAATGCTTGTACCCTCCCTCACGTTACCCCCAAAACCTGTATGTGCACCCCTTGCCTTTCCTGCAGATGATTTGGAGACCCTCAGCTCCAGAGCAACCTCATTCTTCCAGATCTGCTCCTGCAGCTCCTGGCTGAGCTCTTCTCTCCCCTTCCTGAAACCCTGTATCTCAAGGTGGCACTAGCAATAGCCTCTTACCCTTCCCAAGCCTAAAAGGGGGGGTAGCTCTGGGCATGTTTTGTTCTCATTGCATTTTTCTGTAGTTGGAGAAGCAGGAGGGAAGGTGGATGCATTCTCTATTTGTCTCTCTTCTACCCCTACCTTGAAAAATATCTCCTTCTTTCCTGAGAGAATATGATGGGGTTGGAGGGAGTAAGGAACAGGGGGCAGAGGCAGAACCTGCCTCTCGCTGGAGCCCTCATTGCCTTTTCTGCTCCAGGAGGCAGGTGAGATTGGGGAAGATCTGTCCTTCGTGCCGCAGTCATGGCTTGTGTTCAGACAGGCATCAATGCTGCAGGACTTGTAGTCAGACAAGAATCACGAGGCTTGGGAAAAAGTTATTTCTCTGGCCTGGAATTTTGGTCTCAGGAGGTCAGAGCTATAAGAAGCTATGATCTTTGTGTACCGCTTCTTGAAGCTAACATTCCCATCTACTCTGCCCCTGAGAAGCCCTAGCACAACAGCTCCTCACTGCATGTCTACTACCCTTCATCTAGGCACTTTCCAAAACCGCCCTACCTGACAGGGCTCCTTTCTTGAGGATGCAGTATCTCAGCGTGAGAGCAACCTCAGCAAATGGGGCAGCGGGAGAAGGGAGGTTACCTGCCCCTCAGACACCCAGAAAGGAAGTAACAGGATTAGCAAGGAAAAAACACGCTTTTTTTTCCTTCTGGGCTTGGGCAGACTGACAGGCACAATGAAATGTGTGGGTGTCACTTGGCAGGTGTGAATCGTTCAGGCAAGCTACAGTACACATATTTAGTTGTTTTAAACTGTCTTCATACATCAGACCTCGCTGCCCCTTACACAGATTTATTGCCACAATCTTTCATTGAAAGGATTAATGTCATCCAGACCTGGTTGCTTTGGACATTTGCATCAAGGCTACCAGCCTGGTAGTCGACATTTCCTCCATGGCCGTTTCTTTCCCGAGTCATTTAGGAGAAGCTCAACGCAGGGAAGGGGAAATTCTGGCATCCTTGCGGTGAAGCAGTGTTCTGTCAGTAAAATGACTCTCTATGGCCCTTCTCTGCTAATACACAGTGCATTGCCTCTGCTGAGCAGAGAAAACCCACCCAGGGCCGGGGGGCAGGTTTGGAGCGGAGGTATAGCCAGAGGTCTGAGCACGCATCTGGAAAGTCACACGTTCTCTCTCGTTCTCTCGTTAAACTCTGAGGCTGACTCACTGCATGACCCTTGCAGGCAAACCACCTCCCTTTGCTGAGCTTGCTTTCCTGCGTGTGAGTTAGGGCTGATGGTAGGGACATAGCTAGGTGCAAGATGGGGCATCTAAACTTACTACTGTGAGAAAAAAATCATTGTTCATGTTGAGCAATTAGGCGTGTGTTTGTGTGTAGTGTTTGGCAGAGTCCGGTCTTAGATCTGGCTTCATACAATCAGAGGATTATTTTTTTTCCTGAGGAATAGTGATCAGCTTTATCTCAAGAATAAGTTGGAATAACTTTTCAGTTCTTCTAATTTCCTCATGGAAGCAACACAAATATTTTCCCACCCCAGAGCTAGCACTTCCTTCTCTCTCTCATTCACTGCTGGCTACACAGGAGCCGGTGGGCAATTAGTTTTCTTTTATCAGGCTGCCTGCCAGCATGGTTAACCTACCAGCTCCTCAGCAGAACCATTACACTTTTGGGGAAGCAAAAAACCACTGTCACCATGGACAGACAGCCCTGCCTCCCTCAGTCCACGCAGTGCAGATGCACAGTTGCTCCCTGCATGGATGGATTATGTCTTCCCCATGATTAACAATTTTTTCCATGGCTTCTCATTTGGTTTTTTCACCTCAGGGCTGCGAAACTGAGTGGCATCTAGTTATATGCACATCCTTGTCTCTCTGTATTTAAGCAAGCTGGAGGATGCTGGCCTCTCACTACAAGCACAGACCTAAAGGCTCTGCAGAACTGTGTTACTGCCAGACAGCCTCTCTACAGTACTGTACCGTGGCTCCCAAGGGCACATTTTTTTCCTGATATAAAATACACTGTTCTTCATGTCCTTCTCTTGGCTACTGCTCCCAGTTGTATTTTGGTCATATACATTTGTGCTATTAATGGTGTCCTAAAATCAGAGCTTACCAACATTGGCTCTGGGCCGAGGGCTTCTTTTATTGCATCAAAGGTGCATTGACATTCTTCCATCTAATTTACTTCTCTTCTTTTTGGCTTTTTTTCAGCAAATGGGTCAGAGGGACATGGTAATAAGCAAAAATTCAAAAATAGAACTCTGATAATAACTTTCTACCCATAAAATTGTCTTGCTTTTTGGAGCTAGGAATTCAGCATTTCCCCTACGACTCCAACTTTAGAAACTACTTGGTTTTGATTTTCCCAGTGCCCATCAGATACTTTAGGTATTGGCTCTATGAACCAGCCAGTGTATGTTTAGCAGGGAAGGTAAAGAAGGCAGCAGCTGATAGCCATCCCCACCTTGACTATTTAGTTTTTGAACTAATTTCACTGAGGTTGAACATTGCTTCAATCAGTTCTGTAAGGGATCATGTCCTCTAACTAGGCTGCCATATCCTTTGCTTGGGGCTGTAGAAATAAATCCATGAGATGCTGGAAGGCCGTCTGTGGCCCCCAGAGTCCAGAGAACAGTGTAGCCTTTCAGAGGTGACAAAGCAGGTTTGCATTTGCATCCCTCCCCCAGGGCACTCAGTCATACACACTGGCAAGGTCTAGTGTGGAAGTGTATCTGGCTCTGCTTTGCAGATCTAGCAGATCATCCAGGTGAAGCAGAGGGTAAGCGGTGCTTCAAAGCAGAAGTTAGCTCTCAGGAAGCACCGAGTGCTGTGAACAGACAGCAAAGGCGGTGATTCTGTTAGCTGCGGACACCAACACCTGTGCTGCTTCCTTTCTTCACCCAGGGTTTGGAGGACTGTTTGTGGGGAGAAGCATGTCTTTTTGATATCATGCATTGGTCTGTGTTCACCTACGTACGAACATGTTGCCAAACGTGTTAAGGCTGTGAGTTCTTCCTGCTAGCTGTCCCTTTGGCTGCATACCTCCCCTTTCCCCCCATGCCTGTGTGCTTCCACCTACAAAAATTAAAAAAGGGAGGGTCTTTTTTTTTTTCCACTTCTGAAGTACAGTTCAGAGCTTCCTGGGATTTCATTCAGGCCAGAGCCATAGTAAATCAGCTTCAAAGATTCTCCACAAACTGCTCCATCCCATAATCTTCACATCCCCCTTCCCCGCTCAGCCCAAACAGCTCTTGCCATTTTGCCAGTAGTTCATCTTCAGTTGCAGGTAGTAACAACAAAGCTCTTCCTCATTGCCAGCCTGATTAGTTTTGTCAGCCAGCCTGCCCTGCTGCTATTGTCTGAGATTTTCTCCTGCAAGCTTCTCTCTCTTATCTGTAAACTGTGGTGGAAGTGTTTGGGGTTTAGCTTTGGACTGAGGTCCAGGAGGCTTTAGGCTGTCAGCCATTCAATACCTCAAATGGAGAAGGTCCTGCTGAATCCTGCGCGACCTCCCACTGGACAAACAAAATGTAGGACAAAAATCACCTGAGTTCCATTCACCTGCTTGTTTCTTCTTAGGGCCTGATTCATCCTCTCTACTAATTCGTCCATCCAGTGATGATCAAAACACATTCAAATGGCTTTTCTTGGGGGAAGAAAGCCTGGAAGTGGTCCTCTACTCCATCACAGTTTCTCAGCCTACTCAGAAATGTTTAACCAAGTCTTGCAGAGCTCTTCCTGCTGTAGTGCTGTGTAATGGAGCTCCCTCTGGCCATCAGGTCATATTATCACAGATAATCAGAGCGTATCAGTTTCACACAAAGCTCAGCCAGACAAGCAAGACAAGACAGTCTCCAATGCACCATGAATCTCTCACTCACATCACACATCATTTTGCTTTCAGCAAGACCACCCTGCCACAGCATATAATGTATAGTACCCATCTTACAGGGCAGCAGTGAAAATCAGGTTATAGCTGTAAAATGTTTTATTGCTAAGGCCTATTTATTCTTTTTATCCTTATTCTGAATCAGAACATCTCAATATCTGTGTTTCTGTGTTTGTTTTAGGGTTTTTTCACCATCATGCCTCAGAAAACATTTCCTTCTGCTCAGTAACACCAGACAATAGAGTTTTTCAGACTGCAGCAGGGAAGGAACCAGTGTGCCACAGTACAGATGATCACAAGGTAAGGAAATATGGCCAGGAACCAACACAGAGTGCAAGAGGTTTCTTGCTCAAAGGAAAGTCACATGGAGGAACATGGTGAACCTGCATCCAGCTTCCTCTCCATCTTTCAGACTGCAGTGAGCAAGGAAGGATCATGTGGGATCACAGAGACGTGGTAGGATGTTACTCACAGCTGGAGCCATGGTCACGGATGAGTTACAGGTTGTTTAGGAAGGACAGGCAGGGGAGAAGAGGATAGGGAGTTCAGTCCTGTGTAAAGGAGGTCCTTGACTGCACAGAACTGCAATGATGTGGTCAGTCTCTGAATCAAGGTCAGCAGAGAAAGAAACATGGGGATGTTGTATTGGGGTTCCATCACAAACCACCTGACCAAAAGGAGGAACTGAATGAGGCTTTCTAAAAACAGCTAACAGAAGTCTCCTTACTGGAGGCCTGATCCTCACAGGGGATATCAACCATCCAGATATCTGCTGGAAGGGCAACGGGAAACCCAGGAATTTCCTAGGAAGCTCAAAATGCTACAGGGACAAAGCAATGCTCTTCTTCCTGCTCACAAACAGGGAAAAATGGTGGTGAACGTGGCCACAGAGAGCAGTTTGGACCACAGTAAACACACAATAATTGAGTTTAAGATCTAGAGGATGGCTGGGAAGGTAAACAGCAGTTAATACTCTGGACTTTCACAGAGCAAACTTTGCCTTTTTTTAGAGACTTTCTAGGCAGAATCACTTGAGAAGCTGTCATGAGGGGTTAAGATACCCAGGAGGCCTGACTGATTCTTAAAGTAAAATTATTGAGAGCTTAGGAACAAGCAATCTTACTGGGCAGGAAGACTGGGTATTTCAGCATAAGGCCCATTTGGATAAGCAAGGAACTTCTCAATGAATTAAAATGCGAAAGGAGAGCATACAGGCAGTGGAGACAAGGCTAGACATCAAAGGAGGAGTATAGAACAATTTCTTGGATCCTTGGGGATGAAATAATGAAGACGAAAGCAAACAAGGAACAGAGCGAGAGAGATTGGAAACCTCAGCAAGAAACGTCCAGATGGGATTCATTTTAAAAAGTCAAGGCTAAAATATTGCTAGAACATACTCAGCAAATAGAAGATATGTGAAATGTTTCTGGTAACAGCATAGGTCCTAGGGAGAGGAAGCACCAACTAAACAGAAGGTTTTAATACGAAACTGCTGAAAACGGTCCTTGTTGCTTTGGGCGCCTAACAAAGATGGGGAACAATCTGACTCTGGCAAGAGTTTACATCAGCTGTTTATTTGTAGCACTTCTGGAAATTTCTGGAACTGGAGATCAGAGAAAAATGATGAGACCAGTCAGAGGGCTAGAAGGTCAAATTTGCAGCAAGTATTACAGAAGTTAAATCTATATCTGTGGGATATAGATGACCAAAAGCAAACACAGCTATTCATCAATAGCTAAAGGGCAAGGCTGCTAAGGAGGCAGGGAGACAAGCTGGCATAAGTAGAAGCAAAAGAGGATATTTCCAACTCGGTGTCAGGAAAGTTATGTGGCCAAAGTTGCACTGGGTCATGGAAAACTTTCCTGTGGGCAGAGATGGAAGCTCTCTCTCCTTCATTTCACTTGTATGGTGGCCTCTGTGCTGGGTAACACAGAGTGATCTGTGCCAGCAATGGGTGGGAGTTTTTGTAGTCAGGACGTGAGAGGGGCAAGGGGAAAATGGTGTCAGGTCCTAAGAAGGCAACAGTGCCACTACGTTGACTGCCCAGGGTTTCTGCCCGCCATATGCTCTTCCACCTTCACCTGAACCAAAACGTCCACCAGGGATGGCTGCAAGAGATCAGGGTTTGGCTCAGAATACAAACCTGATTTCTCGTAACCCTTTTTTTTTTGTCTCATTGTAACAGAACTGACTTATCTCTACCTAGAATGACACAGCACAGCAGGAGCTACAAGCATCTCCCATGGACCCCTTTCCTCTCTCCAGGCAAAAGCATTAGTCAAGTTGCTCAGTTCCTTTGCAGTAAAGTCCCACTCAGCCAGATGAAAGGGACACAGACAGGATTTGGATTAAGAAGGTGTTGGAAAGGAGTGGGGGAAGGATGTTGGATGTCTGGGAGAAGTGAATGCTTCCTCAGTGGGGGCCATTTGGGGAGGAAAAAATCAAAGCAGGGCCATATAGACATAGACCCCAGGAGCAGAGACCTGCACATCTGGGGCGAACTGAGTGCTATGTAGGGTATGGAGAGGCTGCATCATGGTTCTCCAATCCTGCCCCCTCTCCTCACCACACACACCCCTTTCCCGAGGGGCTGCCTACTCACTTTTTGCATCCTATCTCCCGGCTCTTCCACACTGGGCCTGCGACTGCAGATTTAACTCTTAACACATGCTTCAGAGAGAAGTGGCAGCTTTGGGTAATTGCAGTCTGGTCAACTGGAAAGCTGCCCTGTCCGTGCAGATGGCAAAAGGCAGGCGATTTCCCCATCTCCCCCGGCCGGCTCACACCTTGCGGTGCCCTGACTGAGCGCCGAGCTGGCAGGAGAGGAATCCCTCACTTGCCCCTGACAGCTGCCGAGCCGTTAGACAGAAGAGCACTTGGTAATGATGTGTATGCTTTGCTCTGTCAACACGAAAATTTGTCCCCCTGCTACCCTCCCCAACCTCACCCTGCGGCTGGGTTTCAGCCAGCGGAAGCCCTTTAGAAAATGGAAATGGATGCATCTTTCACAGTCATTAGTGTGGATCGTGCTAATGGGATGTCATGATAAATACTGACAGTTAGCTGAGGGCAGCAGTGTTCACTGTGAGACTCCAAATGAGAGGGCAGCAGATGCTACAACAAGCTCAAAGTGTGCCTTTGGAGGGGGAGGATGCAGTGGGAAGGCAAAGGCAAGCTGGCGGGCAGGCAGGCTGGTGACGAGGTAACAGAGCTTGCTGCTTCAAGGTCACCAGCCTGAGAGCAGTCCTGGGTGCTAGCAATGCTGCAAACGGAGAGCAAGGGGGTAAGGCCCTGCAACGGGTGGGGGTTTTGCATATTAGAAAGGCGAGGTGCTGCCGAAACCTCAGGAGGATCCCATGTTACAACAGATGTTAGCATATGTGGGGAGCCCGGGGAGGGGAGAGCAGGGGGCTGCAGGGCAGGAGGGGAGCACGGGCAGGATCACGTAAGTGCTACTGAGCACCACTAGCAAGGGTAGTTTCAGGGAAGAGATGAGATGCTGATGTTCAGGGGAGAGGATGACTTGACTCGCATTATCATTTGAGCTCACACGCACATGAAAAAAATGAGCTTAGAGCTTTGGTACCTCAGGGAACTGACCAGCATAACTATTGTTAGATAATTATACCATTAAATCTATGCTAATACTACTAAGGCTGGTCATGAATTTTTTAACAAACCAGTGTTTCATTGGAAAATACCAACTGATTTTATCAAAGATGAAACTTTTCTCAAGGACAAGCACATTTCAACTAAAAGAAAAAAAAAGAGACAACAGGAGTCAGAACACACACTTATTATAGTGAAGTGTTTTCAGGGCGTTTCTCTCTAAGCAGGATTTCCAGGTAAATGTCCATCCATGAATCAGATAGTCAAGGGACCTCAAATTGTGGATCCTCTACCCATAGCAGACACCGATCAGCAGGCTGCTAAGGAGCTCTTCCTGACCTCTCTGATTTATCGTCCCTGCAGAATCTCAAAAGAATCTGATTTTCATTCTGGTGCAGATTAGAAAACAATTTTTGCATCCTGAAGTTTGGTAAGGCAGGAAAAACTAGTTCATTCTCTGCTCTTAGTATAATGCACCCTCAGGGAAATGCTGTTCTAGAATAAAAGCATTTTCTTACTTTGGAGTAATTACTCTTATTCCAGAATAGATTATGCACAAGAGGGAGTTAAAATAACATAGCTAGAGCAATAACTGTTATTCTATTGCCACACTACTCAACTTCCCAGTATATTCAAGTCTTAAAGGATACAAAAGTAAATGTATACTCTTTTTCTTATTGAGACTATTAGCTCTCCTTAGGTCAATGTTGTATACAGATGCCCTATCGACAAGATTAGTCCTGCCTGACAAAATCAGATCTGCAAAGACAGGTGAAGGATGAACCATGGCTTGTTCAAGGACTTAACATCGACTTTACTTCTTGAGCAGCAGTGGTGTGCAGTATTGGTGTGCACACATGTCCACGTAGGGACACGCATGCATGCACACATACATGGAGCCTTTGTACATTCATGCTTATTTCATGTCCCTGGCCTGATCCTTGGCTGATTCTGAGATGGGAAGCGCAGAAATAACGACGAGGTCTCTCATCACGGATGAGACTGAAATAAGGAGGGAGTACAAGGTGCATGTGGTGTCAGCACATTATGTTACATCTACCCATCTTTTTTCTCCCAGTATTTCTCACTGGAAGTAGCTCTGAAAACATCACAATAATGACTATTGGCAGGATTTGTGTGGGCGAGGTGCTGAGAGCCAAACAAGCCCAAAGTCTGAATTGCTGTTTGAGTCTCCCACGCAGAGTGGCCTCTTCAGCACTGAGATGAGGTCAACAGATGGAATAGGATGGAGAGGAAGGGAATTCCATATCGGTGCTCATGAGCTCATCCCATTTCTTTGCACAGAGAGTATTTCCACCTGTTTCAGGTTGGGTGAGACTGCCTCTTATTCTTAAAGGCAGCCCATCAGCATGAGCACAACCCATGCAGAGGATTATCCAGGGGTCTGAAGGCTTTCTGAGCCCTCTTATGGCATTGTCACATCACATTGTCCCAGCACCACTTTGTGATGCTCTGTTTCAGGCTGGAAAGTGAGTTTCATGTTGCAAAAATTACTTAACTGGCCATGCATTACAAGCACTCAAAAGTGACAGCTTAAAAGTTGAGATGCTTTTAACAAAAAGCCCAGCACAGTGGCCTTTCCATTTGCTAGTGTAGCACAATACAGCAATCACCAAGAGTCCTTAGTACTTCTACAGACCCTTACATTTGCAGCCTGTTGTCCTGTTCAAGTCCTGGGTTTTGCCCATGGACACATACTTCTTCACTGCTGATTGACATATGGAAACAGCATGTTTTGGCATCCAGCTATTTTTATTTTGCCATTTCACTCAGCACAGCTGTAATCACCTTGGCCTGAGCAGTGCTCAGGAGATTTCCAGAAAGCAGGTGAGGAATGTTAAATGCACTGAATCCGTAACGTCCAAGCTATCTCCCAAGCAGAAACCTAAGCAGGACTACTTTGGAGTGGTGGAGGCTGTTCACATTGAGGGGGAGATTGCAGGCTTAGAGGAAACCGTGTTGCAAAGCAAACTGCACACCATGTACTTCTCTGCCTTGACAAATTCTGCTCTCTCATCAACAGATTCAGACCTCCCATGATGGAAGGCTCTGCTCAGACTCAGCTGCCCAGCCTTGCAAGGCTGGTGTCAGTAGTTGACATAGTCAGAGGGACCCATATGCACAACAAGACTGGATGAACAAACGTCTAAGTGCACACCAGCAAAGACCAGTGTGCATCTTTCTGTGTGTCCATAACCCCCAGCAGGAGGCAGATTCTGTTCTAGCAGAGGCTGATCAAAAGCTTCCATCGCATTTGTGAGATCTCTTCCCATGCTTGTGTTGGAGGAGGCATGTGGCTGAGTCGGAGAATCCATAGGGATTCACGGCTGCCTCTCATTTAAAGACCAAAAATCACAGCTAGAGCTGTTACCCAGACCAGAACACCTCCACATCAAGAGAAATTTCCCATCCGACCTCCAAGCGTAGATCTTTCATGCAGGACTTTACAGCTGCGACTCCACCAAACTGCCGGCATGCTCAGATTCACATCCAAGCACTAACCCAGCAAGGGGGGGCAGACCAAGCGCAGAAAAGCCCTGCTCAGCCACTAGATGTTGCACAGACACAGTACTGGATGTTGCAGAGGGCGGCACTGCCCTGGCATTTGCCTCCTTCCCCGCCTCGATGTATGGACTCTGCCCCCATGTGTCCAGTGCCAGGATGGGAGCCAGCCTTGGGGGCACATACAACTGACGGTGATTGTGTGTCTCCAGGACAAGCCCGTACTGTGTGAGGCAGGTTCCAGCCTGTGCAGGCAGTGCTATTTGACCCTTACGCGGACCATTCATTCCCCTTGTACAAAAGAAAGTCTTGTTTAATTTGATGTCGATGAAAGACGTGGAGTGGAGAGAAGCTCGGAAACAGAAGCCACTTTCTTATATAGCCAAGGACCTGGGTGACAACTGCCCTCTGTTCTCCACCCCCAGCCGCCCTCTGCCTCCCAAAGGGAACAGACAAAGGACATGTCATGATCTGCTTTTGGAAAAAGGAGGACTTGACATCGCCGTCAGTAGAGCGGTTGTGGAAAGCAGGGCCCTTCGCATCCTTCTGGACGTGAGATTAATATTGGCTGTTAGGAATGGCGGTGCAGAGAGATCTGCTGTGGTCAGTGCATATCGAGTGACAGTGTCTCCTCGGCAAGATCAGGGTCTGCATGACAGCACTTTCAAAAGCTACGCCTGCATCAATTTGATGTAATGGCATGGGGGATCTGGCCCATGCTTTCAACAGATAGGTCACTTAAGAAGTAGTTTCTTATAAAAGCAGTTACTTACCTTTATGGAAAAGCCTTATCGAATTTAACAGAGATGAGACTGACAGAATGGCATAGAAATTATTCTCAAAGCTGGTATTTTAATAGAGAGTGACTTTTTTTTTAAAGCCATCCTATAGAAATCAACCATCAGGATATAACTCTCTGCTCAACATTAAAGGATGGCTCATAAATTGATTGAAAGGTAAATACATATTTTCCCCTCTCAAAACTTTTCCAGAGGGGTGGGATGCTGAAGTGCCATCCCCCGAGTGCATAATGGAGCCCCTGCCCAAACAGCTCAATAGTTCAGGGAGACCAGAAGGGCTGGCTGCCTTCAGGTGATGGCTGTGTATCTTCAAGTTTCTCACCTGCTACAGGGGCTAGAGAAAATTCAATCTGAATTTGTCACCTGAGCTTGGGTTTCTTTAAACTTCTCCATCAATACAATGCTCCTTCTCACCTCCCTGCTCCCATCCTATTCTCCCCCCCATCACATGGGAATATTCCCCACTGCTGGGGTGAGACCCAAGCTTGAGACTTTCTTTTGTGCTGCACTTCTTTGGCTGGTGGGCAGGAGTGATTTAGTTTTGTAGGACCTGGAAAAGGCTGTCACTCAGGCTCTCTCTAGCCTTTCAGGGATAGACCCCATCCCTCGGGTGCAAGGTACGCACAGCAAGGCAATTAACCCATGCAGAAGGAGCACGAAGGCTCTGGCATGCACGCAGTGACCCTTACACACGCTGCATAACTGTAAGCTGATTCCCAGGGGTTTTTTGCAAGCTCGGAGCCCCTCTGCAGTAACGGTGCCTCACGGATGGCTAGCAAGGAGGCAGAGAGCCCTGGGAACCCCGAGCCAAAGCACTGTCGGAGGCTGCGAGCCGAGCCCTTGCAGCGGCTCCTTGCCGCACCTTTGGAGTTGCGCTGCTGAAAGAGCTGCCTCCCAGCTGAAGAATAACAGATGCGTTTACCACACATCAATCTGTCTCTGTCTGGGTCCTTACGCGGCCCCCATCATCATCCTATTCAAGAGCCTGCAAAGTGTTTAAAAATAGCAATAACACTAACAATCTCTCTTTCTTTCCTCCCCAGCTTGTAGCAGAAATAGCTTGATTAGTGTACAGTTCTGGTGCTTCAAGGGGGAGAGAAATGAAACTGCAAAGCTTGCAGAGCTGCTTTTCAGCTTTCTTTAGGCAGCAATTGCCGGCTGCTTCGTTGAAGCACAGGCTCTTCAAAGGATGGCAGGTTTTAGATCAAGGACTGCTTGTTCTGTCACACATCTTCTGAGGCAAATTCACAATGAGGAGAGAGGCATTGCCGCAGCTTTGGACCTTAGGAGAGATGCACCTGACTCCCCTCCCCACCTCCTGCCATCACTCCTTCACCACATCCAGAAAGCTGGGAAGAAAAGGAGTGTCGGGGGGGTCTGTCCTGGGGGCAGAGGGGTGGCTAGGCAGAAAATAGCCCAACAGGCTCTCTGAAAATATGATCAGGCTGTTGCCTGACCGGGGGCTTGGCAGACAAGACCACCGGGGTCTCATTGCATCCCTCAGAGACGGATTTCAGGGGTGACTTTGAGGGAACCACTTGTCTTCTCCAGGGCTCACCCTCACGCTCAGCAGAAAGGGGGTGCCACCTCCTCAGCTCAGAGGGAAGGTTTCACTCGCTTTACCATGTGCTGTGTTTTGAGATTCGTATTTACAGAGGCAGTGTGATGCCACTCCCTAGCAATGCTTTATGGGCCACATCAGCTGTGGGCATGACTCTTGACTGACCTTTTCAGTAGGTTTCCCTCTCTTCCCCACATCCTCTCTCTGCCCTCCTCCAGGGCTTCTGGCAGCGCTTCCTCACCTTTTGTTTGTGAAATACACCACGCCAGCCGGGAACCAGCAATGGCTCTGCTTGCTTCTCCCCTTCTTTGAGTGCAATGAAGAGGCAAGTTCTCAGCACAGCTGCTAACAGATGGGCACCCACAGCACAGCATCACAGACCTGCCCACAGCAGATGACACCATCAAGGTCCCTTCTGCCCTGTAGCCAAATCCCTTGGCAAAAAGGAGGGCGGGAAGCATGAACAACTCACTCCCCCAGTCATATAAGGTGCCTCGGTGCCATGCATTGCTCGTAGGAGCAGCAGCAGGAGCAGTGAGCCAGGAGAGTGGGGAGCAGCTGCAGCCACTCAGCTCAGATGGAGTAAGACCTCAGGAGGCTTGCAGTGCTGAGGCAGAGCTTACTCCTTTGCAGCACGAGTCAGCGAACGTTTTCCACGGCGTTTCCTCTCCTGTCACTTACTGCTGCAAGACTCAGGGATGTGGTCTGCGGGTCTGCCTCAAGGCTGACACAGCATCAGGCCCCTTAGGGCATGGCAGTGAAAAAGCAAGAAAAGCAAACTGCAGGAATAAATTGCGTACAGATTGCAACAGTAAGCTACCCTCTCCAGCAGCATCTCTTCCAGGATCTCAAAGCACTTACCGCTTGGAAAGGAGCTTAGCTTTGTGGCAACCTCAGGATGGAGATTTCATGGAGCTTTTCACATCATGTTGTACTTTCAGTGGAGGAAGTGTGGGCAGAGAGAGGGGCAGATGGCCCAGGAAGGCACAGCGTGCCAGGGGAGAGCTCCCACCCGGCGCACTGGAGTGCGGATTGCTGCATTTGTCTGGGCGGGATACAGCCATGGTGGCAGTGGAAGGAGGAAGGTCTTACCAGTTCAGCGACTCCACTGCTATGTGGCTGGGAACACAGACTGCCCCGGGCGGTGCTTTCAGGAGGGATAAGGAAGGTTATGGCACACTGGATACCCCACTGTCACCTCCAATAAATCTACTCTGGCTGCTCTAGCCAAGAGAAATGGCTCTGCACCTTCCCCAGACCTGAGTCTCAGTCCAGAAGTGTGCTGCTTGTGCCAGGAGCCAGCTGACCAGGTAGGGGGAGCATATTCCTGCAGTGCTGACCCTCAGCTCCTCTAGTCCAACCATGGGATGCACTGCCTAAACTGTGGCTCTGCGTGTAGCAGTGAAACAGTCATGTCAAAGGTTGTGGACATAAAAAGGGAGAGCCTGGAGCATGAGTAAGCAAAGCCTGAGTGGTTTAGGCTTCCGGAGTTGCCAGCAGTCTTGGATCTGATGTCTTCCTGCTGCCTTTGCACTTCGGAGAGATCCCCAGGAGTCAAAGTCCTTCTTAACCAACCTCTCCTAGAGAGGTCCCAGGGTTAAGGTGTTCACCCAAGACTCGGGTCCAACTCACTGACCACACAAGATGTCTGTGGCTAATAATCAGTCAGTTATCTCCTCCACACGTCCCTTCCCTGGCCACAGAAGGAGGATAATGGCTCTGCCCTGTCCCATGGGGATGCTGAGAGACTCAGTGCCTTGCAGGGGGAGGCAATCAATTTCTTTGGTGCGGGTTTGCCTAAAATCAAGGTGCTGCGGAGCTGGAGCAGCCCAGCTAGCTAATTCTTGGAGCAGGGTAATGCTTCTGCCAGTAGTGCAGGATTAATTCAGGCTTCTGCTGAGCCATCTGCGGGGAAGCATCTCGCCATTTCCTGACACCCACATGCTGGCTTTCAGCCCTGAGTGCACAGGACTCTTCTGGGCTGACTGTACAACCTGGGGACTTTGTGCCTCCAACACTGAGGATGGGTGGGTGGGTGGATGGATGGTTGGATAGATGGCTTCCTCCTAGTGAGGGCCAGCCTGGGATGCCAGGGCAGGATAGTGCAAGCCCTCAACACACTTGGTGAAGGAGAGGCGTGATTCATGCCCTGCTCTGGCCAAGGGAGAGATGCGTGGGGACACAGCCAGCGGGTCTGCACAGCCATGAGCACAGCAGTGGTGAGCGTGGCAGCAGGTCCTGCCGGGGGCTGAACACATCCGACTCAGAGTGTCCCTTTGGCAAGGGGAGAAGCAGGTGAGCGAAAGCACTGGCATGCACACGCCTGCTGCTTTGCCTGTGTTGGGTTTGCCTCTGTGTTGTACTTTGTAAATGTCATTTGGGCTGTAAAATATCACTTGATGTCTGTCTTTCTGAGGTGTTTTCAGCAATGTCTGCTCCAGAAACGTGGCCGAGACCTGCCAGCTAACCCGAGAAGACAGACTTCTCTTGTTCTTCTCCAAAAGCACTTTCCAGCCAAGGATCTCAAAACATTTTGCCCTACTTAGTGCATCCCACAGCAGGAGCTTTGTTACCTGAAGCCAGACTTGACCAACAAGTCCCCACCTGAGCCTGGGACTGTGCTACCTTCTGTGCCGCATGGTTTGCTGAAAGCTGTGGCAACCTCTTCAGGAGAAACTCCTGGGATGTGGGAGTCACAACCCTCAGGAGAGTAAGCGGGAGACAGACGTGTGCTACCCAGCCCTATGCGAGGAGGAGAGGCCTGGAAAGAAGTCCCCTAGAGCAGGGCTGAGGTGTGACAGCCCTCGCTTCTCCTTCTGCCTTCTGTGCATTCAGCCCCCGTTGAGAGGTTGAAGAGTTGCTTCACACAGACCCCTTCAAGCAGCATGGTGACTTTATGGCCAGGAGACACAGCTCATAAGGGAGGCAGGCAAGGGAAAACAGAAGCGGCCCTGTCTTCTGCACGCACATAACCTGCTCCTAGGCAGAGGCTGCCAGACAAAGTGTTGGCTGTGGCTGCTCATGTGGCCAACGGAAGAAATCACCCAGCGGCTGCTGCAGTGGGAAGTGGTTGCACTAACACTCCTTGCCTACCTCAGAGCTAGAAGGGAAACCAAGGCACACAGCAGCGATGCAGGGATACCAAAGCCCAGAAGCATTGCGGCCGACTTCGGGCCGTGCCCCGTAGGTTGCCTTATCGTTAGGCAACCCTCACGGTCTGTAGCGGTGGCAGGTGGCTCCTGCTTGGAGCAGCTGGAGCCTCGGTGGGGAGCGAGAAATCAGTCCAGCACCCGGTTAGCAGCAAAACGAGTCCCCCAAGACAGACCGGCAGA
>NW_008794088.1:2125981-2127356 GCF_000699145.1 Aptenodytes forsteri
CGGGCCCCCAGCGCTTGGCGCTGGGAGGGGTCCCCTGCCCCGCGACCAGCAGCCGGGTCCCCAAACTTCATCGGTGCTCAGAGCCCGAACCGGCTCCGCGCTTCTCGGGGAGCCCCTGTCCTTGCACCCCCCCGGCCCGGGCACCTTCCAGAGGAGAAACATCCCACTCCCAGACTAGAATTTTCCACCCGTGGCTGCGATGCCCCCAGTCCCGGTGTCTTGTCCACCCGTGGCTGCAGCAGCCGCCGCGTCAACGCCCCCGGGGGCCCCCGCCGGCCAGGTTGCCCAAACGCGGGTCCCGGGCACGCCGTTGCCCCCCGAGAGGTTTTATTGCGCCTCTTTGTGACAGGCACCGGCGAAACCGAAGTACAGAGGGGCGACGGGGTTTGTGTGCAGGCATACGCAGCCCCGGTGGGAACCGGCCCCGAGCGGGCATCCCCGTGAGGAGCTCTGGAGGGGTGGACTGGGAGAGGGCAAGAGCAGGAGGGCTGGGAAAGGTCTCTGCCCCTTTTCACCCCTGCCTGGCACACGAGCGTCTGCCGAGGGATGCACTTGCTGGTTTTCTGGAGCAGAGTTTGGGGTGGATGTTCCTAGGTGAGTTCGAAAGTACTTTTTTTTGCCTTCCTGCTCCTGCCACTCACCCATCCAGCCCCGGGACAGGAGAAGAGGGGTAGGCTCAGCAGCTAGTGCATGAGAGGGGGACCCCCCAGGTGCTGCAAATCTGGAGAGAAGCAGCTGGTTCCTCAGTAACTCCTTAGGCAAACCTGCAAAGGGGCAATTTCTGTGCACACTTGGGAGAAAGGATGTTCGGATCAGGGGGGGCAGCACCAAGCATCCTGTAGCAGAGCAGTAATGACAAGCAATAAATACCCATCCGGCAACTTGAAGCCTGCACAGCTCAGCGAGTGAGTGGGGGAGCTTGAATGATGCAGCCTCTGCAGGTGCTTTCAGCTCCTTTCCTGGACCCAGAGGAGGCCTCCCTGTGCAAAGCACGTATGCAGAGAGCATAGCAGGGTACAGCGGCTTCACATGCACGTCTGATCCCCCACCTCTGCTCGGGCTCAAATCTTGTCTGGTGCAAAAGGGAAAACTGGATGGTGAGGTTCACGCCTTGTATCCCTGGACCACCAAACAGCCATCTCTTCCCTGCAGGAGAGCCTCAGACAGGGCTAGGAATGGGGACCATGTAGCAAGTTGGGAGATGGGTGCACAGAGACAGCAGGACAGGATCCTCACAGCAGGCAGGCCATCGTTACCCCGAAATGGGATACCTTGGTGGGAGATTATGGGGAGATCAGTCTCGGGTAATAGAGAGGGTTACAGGGCAGGAGGGGGGCACTGGCAGAGCTGTGTGTGACAGCCTGTGTCACATCCG